>NC_039364.1:160896313-160911194 GCF_003573695.1 Papaver somniferum | reverse complement strand
AAAAAAAAAAGAAAAAAAAAAGAAAAAGAAAAAAATAGAAAAAGAATAAAAAAGAGAGAAGAAAAATGTGTTATTTTGTTTTTAGTTTTATAAGCCAGTGGGAGGAAAAATCTATAAAGAAATTTCAAGCGACAAGGATTTTAAGGAAAAAGGTTACAAATTGTTAAGGATCGGAGTTCAAGAGTTCATCATCAACCGTTTAAGACCGAAGACGAAGACCAAGAAGATGAAAAAGACGAGCCGAAGGAAGACGTTTCTATTGGATGCTGCGAGCGGTGTTTTCGTCACTGCCAATCGGATATGAAGGTGGTAAGTACTCTCATCCTCGCAAAAAATGGTTCATTTCCTTTCTTAGAGATTATCATAAAAAAATCTTTATTTTCCACGATTATGTGGAGTCTCCAGAAATAATTCAGAAGGTTTCTTTCCCATCATTCAACGTGTGTATGATTCCCTCTTCATTCCTACATGCACACATGTGAGACCCATAAAAAAGCTGTCTTTTTGAGTGCAATTATCATAAAACCCTTATTGGTGAGGCAGAAGTCGAGGCGAAATACTTATTGATCGGTCTCAAACACGCGTTCTCTCATTATGGTGTGGTTATTTCTCACTCAACATTAAGAATGAGAATATGTTCTTTGGTATTTTTAATTTCTTATTACTAGCATGCAGCTATGTCCTCATAGCTCTTTGGATGCTTGGGACGCTTGAACGCTTTGAAGTTGGAGTAGGTTTTGTGAGTATACCTCTCGTAAGCCCTCACGAGACTATAACTCGTCCACTAGGGACACCTAGGGGTTTAAAGGATTGTTATTTATGCTAACAGTAACCGTAGCCTCCACGACAGGGAATTTTATATTTTTGCTTTGTTTTGTTTTTATTTGTTTGCTCGAGGACTAGCAAAGATGAAGTGTGGGGGAATTTGACAGGCGTCTAAAACGCCTAATTCTAGTATCGGTTTCTTTCACTTTTATTAGCTATTTCTCTTGAAAACTTTGTATATTACTATTGTTTAGTATTTGAGCAGCTACTTGGCATGGTTTGGCACAAATGAAGAAAAATGGCAGTTTAAAGCATTGCTCGGAATCATTGGCGCTTTTGGATACAAAACACAGGAAGAACAAAGACAGACACAGAAGTTCAGTTGGCATTTGCGGGAACAACAAGCTATCTTTTCAGTTCTGGCAGGTAAACCAAGCCAGCGGCCCATTAAGCAACACAGTCCAGCAAAGGGGCCTGTTCTACATGACCTTTTGTTGTTGGCATGTGTGTGCTATAAAGGGAAATACAAGGGAATGAATTTAGGTTTCTTTTGAAACCAAAATTCAGTTAGCAGAGAAGAACCCATATATGCTGTAGGCTGCAGCCGTCGACCGAGTCTGCAGGTTAGTTTGCCGGTGCTTAGACCATGGTTTGTGTGGCTGTTCAACCGAGAAGAACAAGGAGAGAGTCTGTGGTTGAAGTGTGAGAATTTGGTGGAATTTCGTGACCGGAAATCAGTTGCAGAAAGGGGATCTGACGCCGTTAATTGGAATGGGTTTTTACGGCTGTGCTTGGAGAAATAGAAGCTGAGTTGAACAGGGAAGTTGGGTTACTCAAGTTACAGAATTCTGGGTTGTTTTTAAACTCAAAGAGGCATCGTCCGTACAGATATGTGAAGTGCTGCTGCTGTTGTTGATTCGTGACGATAAATGTTGATGATTGAGACCAATTTACAAGTCCCGGAGGAAATGGAGTTACGGGTTTGTGATGAATCGAATGTGCAGGAATTGGAAAACTAGAGAAGGAGAATTTTGATGCACAGCAAGAGCATTGCATTGTGATCAGTAACTATTTGACAAAGCGTCTGATAGAGCAAAGAGTACTTTGAAGCTGAGAGTCTACAGCTGTTTAGGGAACTGAGGTTGCTGTGAAGGTCAGTTGAGCTGCTGCTGAGATATGGAGGAGGTACAAATGGGAATGAACCTGAAGACTATGGCCTGGAATGAGTTGAACTGCAGTTGAAGATTGTTGCTGCTGTGGGTATTATGGATCAAGACTTGGCATATAGGAAGGGTATTGACAGTCTCGACAGGGGAATGGAACTGAACTGGGGTCGTTACTGTTAGCCATGCAGCTGGTGGTTCTCAACAGATTTGGAGGGCGTGTAGGTGATGAGACAAGGAAGAGTAATGGGTTGCAAGTGACATGGTTCCGAGATAACATGGAGAAACTGATGCATTTCCGAGGATCTGATGTTGTTGCAAAGATCAGTGGAGTTGATGGTGCTATAAAGTCAAGAAAGTACAACAATGAAGTGGTTTTTTGGGTCAAGTCTTGAATGGTGAGTAGAATCAGGTGAAATTGATGAAGTTCAGGACAAGTTTCAGCAAGCAAGACCATTACTAGTTGCAGCTGCTCGACTGCAGTATCTCTTTTCTGTAGATGTGGTTCGATGGATGTGTTTTCAGGTTTGGCAGAGGCCTGAGACTCGATTTAGAAGCCTGGAACTGGTTAGCCATGGCTCGATGGCTGTGTGCAAGGCATGTTTGGCAGCAGTTAGGTTCAGGCTTAGAAGTCAGCAAAAAGATGAGACTTGGGTACCAATTTGTCTCAAATTTGGAAAGAGTTTTTGAGCGTGAAAACAGCCAGAGAAGTGTTGTCTTGGCCGGAAATTTTGTGTATTGAATTGTTGAGATTTAGAATCTATGTTATTTGTGAATGATGAGGATGGATGGAGTATGTTTAGTCACGACTTTGCAGGCAAGAAAACAATATAATAGAGGCGCAGAAACAAAACAAAAGCTACCTTTTTGATCACCAGATCTGTGCCTGAAAAGTGTTCGCTGGAGTTCCTGGCATAGATACATCACGAGTTCGCGGAAGCTAGCAATAACCTGAACCTATTTTGCGTCTACAGCTTGTAGTTCACAGTGGTTTGCTTTCGAGTTTATTTTAGCTTTGAAACCTTATTTTCCTTGAACTTATTATTGTGCTTAAACCAAGAATATGAGTAGCTAATTCCATCATTGATTTGGGAGGATTTCAGAACTCCGAACATGTTTTATTGATCAATCTTATGCAAGTTATTCTTCCAATAAATATCTTTTGTTGATTGTTTTTACCGTTCTTATGACCATGAGGTGTTTGCTAGGTATCTAAGTGCGCAATTAGGTAACTCGTTTGCAACTCTAATGCTAGTATTGAGAACTTTAATCCATAATTGTTTGAGTAATATTTACAAAAGTAGCGGTGCACTATTTGTCACAAAGGGATTTTATATGCAATAGTGTGTAAAAGATAACCCAGGGTTAACGTGTCGAACTTATGAGCATGTGGATAGGAGCAACTTGATTCACGAATATTAATGCAATTGGTTGAATTACACTTAGAGAGCTTATTTTAGGTGGTTCACTTAATTAAAATTCGCTAGAGAGCTTATTCTATGTGGTGATTTTTGGAGTCTAAAGATTAGTTGAACTTATAACTTGTCTAAAAGTTGTTAACAATCCAAATTAATTGGAAGTAGAACTTGTATGATTAATAATATCTTGTTTGGTAGTGGAGAATGAATCTCTAGTCAATTTCATCTCATAATTTGAATTACAATCTTTACAATCTTAGAATTTTTGTCTTTCAACAACAATAATTTGAAACATATAATAACTTAAAACTCACACCTCCCCGTGGACTTGAACTCGACTTGACTCACTACTTCTTTATATAATTGTGTATCATAAGAGAATTATTATTGATAGGTTGACAACCTCATCAACATACTTAGACAGAATCCACCTACGATCTTGCTGAAACTGTACTTGAGTTAAGGTAATAGTTTCGGCAGTACTCAAAGGCATCTCATCAGCAAACTTATCATCATCATTTAGAAAGGCATGTCAAGTATGTTTATGAGTCCCACCACCATCATTTGATATGTCCTCCATACTGTACAAGATGGCTTCTCGCAATATATATCCTCTTGCAATGCAGTCATTGATGTACCTTCTATTGCGCACCAAACCTTTGTAACCTTTCATCAACCTACAAATATCGTTCAGAAAAGTTAAAAGTTCAGAAATGACAACAAAACACTCAAGTTACACATTAAACAACAAGGTAAGTTCTGGTAATTACCTCTCAAAGGGATACATCCATCTAAATCTGACAGGACCGCAGATCAAAGCTTCGTCAGCTAAATGCACCATCATGTGGATACTTATAACAAAGAATGAAGGAGGAAAGTATTTTTCTAATACACAGATTGCTTCCACTAGAGTAGCTTTTTCTTTTAAAAGTTGTTCTCTGTTGATAACCATCGCGCACAAAATTTTGAAAAACAAACTTATCCGAAGAAGAGAAATCCACAGATCTTTAGGTAATGAAGGTGACGCATGACAGTAACGGAAACAAATGTTGCATAAGGACATGATAATCATGAGACTTGAAGTTCTTTAGCTCAGGAGGATCAACACTGACGCTGTTTCGAAGATTGGAACAAAAACCAAATGGCACCTTTAAGTTCTTCAATGTAGTACAAAATGCAAGTTTCTCTTTTTTTTGTCATTGCAAAAGGAGCATCTTCCATTGTTGTTTTACCAGACACATCATCCACTTTCAACCATTGCTTATTTTTAAACCCCATTGCTTCCATATCTCTGCCTGCATTAGGACCATCCTTTGACTTGTTTCCACCCATGATCGTGTTACCAAGATGCTCAGTTATGTTTTTCTATGTATTTATAACATCTGTATTATGTCACACCAGATTTGAACTCCAATTCGGCATATCATAAAGAATAGATCTTCGAGAAAATAAGGAGCGGTCATGAACCTCAGCTTCTCCATCAGCATCAGTTTCCCCTTCAGGTATTTTTTTTACGTTTCAGTCGACTTGCTACCGATGGTTGTTTTCCATTACCAACCTTGGTTCTAATATTATCTACAATCTCTTGAACCTGAAACCCTGTCAGTGGCCATGGTGCTGAACCGTGCTCTACCCCTCCTGGGAAATTGGTTTTATCATCTCGATACTTATGCTTTGCTGGCAGCCATCTTCGTTGTCCCATATAACAAATCTTCTTAATGAATGGAATATGTTCAAAAACTGTTCTTTCTCCACAAGTTGGATAAGCATATTAACCATGAGTGACACATCCAGCTAAAGTCCTTAATGCCGGAAAATCATGAATACCCCACAATAATCTTGCTCTCATCAGAAACTCTGTTTTAGTGAAAGAGTCGTACGTGATTACACCTTCATTCCATAATTGTATCAATTCCTCTATTAGTGGTTGCAAGTATACATATATGTATTTCCCTGGTGCTTTTGGGCCTGATATGAGCAAACATAACATTGCGAACTCTCGTTTCATGCACAATGAAGGAGGAAGGTTGTACGAACACATAATTACAGGCCAACAACTGTGACTAGGACCGAAACACCCATTCGAGTTGAAGCCATCAGTTGATATCTCTAATTTTACATTCCTTGGTTCCTTGGCAAACTTCGGTGAAAAATTATTCGCAGATCGCCAGGCTGAAGAATCGACTGGATGACGCATAAAATTTCCATCTGACTGTGCTCTAATACATTGCCTATGCTATCCATGGTATATTATAGAACCTTTGCAGCCTTTTTATCAATTGAAAATGTCTTAACGTATTGCGAGCAACTTGCATAAGCTTTCTCTCATCATTAAATACCTTCTTATACCTAGGTTCTTGACACACATGACACATAACCAATGATGCATGATCCTTCCAGTATAAAATACAATCATTGAGGCATGCATCATAGGTTAAGTAGTCCATCCCTAGTTCTTGTATTAACTTTTTACATAATGGAACTTACACGAAAGTGTATTTCCATCAGGAAGCAAATCCTTAAACAATTCTAAGAGTGCAGTGACACCATTGTCAGAAAATCCATAATGGGTCTTTATGTTATTTAGTTTAATAGCAACATACAATGGTGTCTTTTCCTTAGAACATGTGGGATATAAAGGTTGTCTAGCACGCCCATAAAAATCTCTTTTTTTCTTGTTAATACTAGTTACATCCTCATTGTGAACCCTATTGTGTACGCCAACATTCTCATCTACACTACAAGCAAGATTAAATTTTTCAGCAAAATCTTCCACATTGTCAGCTGAATTTCCTAGATTGTCAACTCTAATTCCTACGTTGTCAACTACAACTCCTATATTATCCTTTATGGGTTTATCTTTATGTGACTTACCCCATGGAAACGCCACGTTGTATAGGTCAACTGAATATCATTCTTGAGCAAATGAAAATCAATTTCAACTAGAGACATAGGTTCTTTACCATTCTTACAACTGTTACAAGGACAAGAGAACATCGTTCTGCCACCACCATTTATACGAACAAACTCTAAGAATGATCTTACACCTTCTATGTATTGAACATAATTACGTACACATTTCATCCATCCCTTATCAACCGTAGATGACGTGTTTAATACCCTACAACTGTAATAACTAAAAATGATGATATCTATGTTAACATTCATGGAAAGTACTAACTATTGTTAATTGAATCAAAAAGCACAACAATATATTAACCATTTTAACCATACTATTTTTATCTTAATCATACTATTAAAGCAATATCCTCAGAATCTTAATAACTACTAACTTAAAGACATGACGCCTTATACGGAAAGGCAATCACCAAAGAAATGTTATTCAAGTTCAAGCTCAGGTCAAAGAAATCTCCCATGATCAAGACATGTTACACATGGGAATTGCACATATGTATTTTCAAGTTTCCCTTAGCATAACTGTTAGAGCATTGCTCGGTCGAACTCGCATGCGTTGCTATCTTAAGCATGTTTGTCAATGTTAGTGATTAAAACTATAAGTCTTGATTTCTAGCCTATTTATAGATGTCTCGGACTAGGATATAGATAGTGTAGATGAGCTTAGATCTCTCAATGTTCATCATTTGAAGACGAAGAACTACTAAGGGGATCTTGTGAAACTTCATCAACAAAAGGTATGTGGATACTTAAACTCATCTATCACTTGGAAAGTCTATTTCTACTCTATCTCCTATATTGAGACATAAGTCGTGTTACAATATAGTTTTCTATTATGCACATTTGAGATTTTGAGCTAAGTTTATCTCGCTTATATATTTCTCGAAATATGTGTTGGCAAGCTTTCACTTTAGCCATGTTTATCTTACATTCGTTGACAAAAGTCCGAATAAGATCATATGAAAATTGCCGAGTTACATGTAACATGGTTTGAGTGATACAATCATTTGGTGCTGCCTTGGAATGTTTTATTATGATAATTTCAATAACTTGAAAATTACTTTCACGAAAAATAGTTTGTGAACAACGACTATATAACGTCCTCTAAGAAAGTTTCAACGATTGAAATTAAGAGTTGATGATATAACCATCCTTGGATATAAGCATATATAGTGTGTTCGCACATTAGTGTATAAATCCATAAACCGGGAACCAAGTGTATGCATATATATGTGTGTATACATAATTGGTGAAGGAGACAACATAAGTGTGCGTACTCGTATGCATACTGGTAGAGGTTTTCCAACCGAAAATATCTGTCGTGTTTTGGAATTACAAACTCCTAAACTTGCCACCTTAAGTATGCGTACCCATACGCATAATGGCGGAAGTTTTCGAACCGAGAATTTCTGCTGAGTTTGGAAACTTAACAGACTCAAATCCGATTGCTTAAGTACGCATACCCGTACGCATTCTTCAGCTGGTTATTTTGTCAAATCGGTATGTTCAAGAACTTAAACATTTAAATCTTAAGGAATGCAATCTTTGAAAACCGTTGCTATAATGTTCATGATTGATTCAAGTGAATCAAACCGGTTTGGTTTCAATTGTGTATTTATATGCAATTGAACAACTCTTTAACTAGTTTCATTTGAGTCATTTGAACTAGTTATGGATAAGATGAATAAGGTTAATATGAGAGTAACTATATGGCTAACTTTGGTTGACCATTGATGAGCCAACATGAGTGTACATGTTTGGGTACGGTTACATGAACCTAAATGAGGGTACATTTCATTAGTGCATAACAATCTAAGTTCGATCTAACAGTTGAAAGATATTAGCTTGGTTGAATCAGGTTTTTCATCTAACGGTAATTATTGAATGCTTTGTTACCAAGGTAACTTGGATTGCAAATCCTGATTTGAAAACTATATAAAGGAGAACTCTAATAACTGGGAAACCTAATACCCACACCTCATGTGTGATACTAGTTGTATAGCTAGAGTCGATTCTCCTTTAACCTTAGGTTTCTTCTCGAGACCCCGTAGGTTAACGACTTGAAGACTTCATTGGGATTGTGAATCCGGACTATGTTCAAGGACCCAGATCCTTGAACCCGAGAGCGTACTACTTATCTTGTAGTTGTGTGATCCGATATTGTTGTTTCTATCGTACGAGTACAATTGTGAAATTGGCTTGAGATTTATTTCTCTGATAGGCAAGATAAATAGTAGTCACAAACAATCTTCGTCTCATCATTTGTGATTCCACGATATCTAGTTTTGCCATTATACGATTTAGATTATTCTGAGGTGATTGATAACACTTAGATGTTCTTCGGGATTATGAGTCCGATTTATCAATTGGTTCATGTTCACCTTGATTTATCAAAAGACAGAACAAAAACTCTTGGGTATTTCTGTCAGAGACAGATTTATTCAATCCTATATACTTTTCTGTGTGAGACAGATTTGTTTATCACGTCTTCGACTTTGGATCGTATCAACTCTTGGTTGTGGGTGAGATCAGCTAAGGGAATCAAGTGTGTAGTATCCTGTTGGGATCAGATACGTAAGGAGTGTAATTGTACCTTGAATCAGTGTGAGATTGATTAGGGTTCAACTACAGTGCAGTCCGAAGTTAATTGGTAGTAGGCTAGTGTCTGTAACGGATTAATACAGTATGGTGTTCAAACTGGACTAGATCCCGGGGTTTTTCTGCATTTGCGGTTTCCTAATTAACAAAATTCTGGTGTCTGTGTTATTTCTTTTCCGCATTATATTTTGTTATATAATTGAAATATCACAGGTTGTGCGTTAGATCAATCAATTAGAATGTCCAACCTTTAGTTGTTGATTTACATTGATTGGCACTTGGATATTGGTCTTTGGTACCATCCAAGTTATCTCTCTTTTTTTTAGTTAGACTCGCAGATTTCTATTTGCTTGATTAAGAATTAAATCGAGAAATCGAGATATTACACTCTTTGATATACTTTATTCTAGATTGAGTATGACTGTCTAGTTGATTCTCTAGAAAGTATATTGGAGTAAGTCCTCTCAGATTGCCAAACGAATTGTTGGGTGTGGTTGTTAGACCCCCGCATTTTCAATAACCGACATTCATCTAGCGACAAGCGTAGATCAGTGCAAGCGTTCTCTTCATTCAATCAATAATAGCAATCAACAACGTCAGCAAAGTATGATTCAACGAAAATCTAGATTCGTGTAAAGATTTCATCAACAAAGAGAGTTCAAGACTACATGAATTTTTCTGCACCAATTATACGTTCAACACACAACACAGTACTTAAACGGTCGACTAAGGGTAAAACGATCATTTTAATAGATAAGGGAAACAAATCATTTTATAGATCACCAGACTTATCTTGATATTATACATCTAGCATATAAAACGCTTTGACACTTACTGAAAACAAGTCAAAATCGAAAATAATTGAAAATCCAAATCTCAGTTACAACCAACTGACCTAAAAATTAAACCAACGAATAAACCAAGGGCATGAAAAGGGATAATACCTGAGTTATTGTTTCGCAAACAACTGCAGTAAAATAAATCCCAGATTAGTGGTTCTAGATGCAGTAAAATAAATGAAAATCATTAAAATCAAAACCTAATTTAAAACCCCGAAAGAAAGATGACCTAATTATCTTGCAGAGATATCAAAACCCTAAAAGAAAGATGACCTAATTATCAATCTTGCAGACATATCAAAACCTAATTAAAAAACCCTAAAATAAAGATAACCTAATTATCAATTTTACGAAATAATTAATGGCAGATCTAGATAGAGATTAATGACATCAAATAATGTCACAGTAGAGAGTAGTTGAGATAGAATTAAGAGACTGAAGAAGAGAGAAGTAAATGGAGATGGAGTTTGGGAGCGAAGAAAGAAAAGAAGATAATGTTTCTGTGGTGTGGAAAGAGGGGGAAAATGCCGCCAAGGGAGTTTAGGTTATGTCGGCTCTTACACGCTCTTTTCACACGATAGTCAAGAGTGTTACCCAGTATTACCCCTGCACATGCTCTTTTCACATGATTTTTTTATGCAGTTACTAATAGTAACACGGTCTGGGCCGTCACTAAATTAGTATTATTTCGTAACCGAACACCGACTGTTACTAAATTTTCGTAACTGAAATTTCCGGTTACGAATTCGTAACGACACCATGTTGGTTACGAATTTTAGTTACTAATCAAAGAATATGGTGTAGTGTGGGAGAGTTGTTATTAGTCTGGAACCGTAGTACATGTACCTAGTACAAGTACCTGAGTAGCTATATGTCGACAACGGATTTTTAGTACGCATATCAATATGCATACCTTAAAAATACTGTGAACTCGTGAACCCGGAAAAGTACGCATACCCGTATGCACACTAGAAAAGATTGTTGGTCTCCGAACCGTTTTGGTATCCATACTGTATGCATACCGAAAAAGTTATGTGAACTCCGGAACTCGGTTATGTCTTAAGGGTATACATACCGGTACATGTACCATGACATACATGTTCATGAACAGGTTAAGTATAATGTACCTAGTACGCCTACTTACCCTGTCGAATGTTTTCAAATGCAATAAAATTATTTCTGTGAGATAATTATCATTTGAATAATTCTCTAAAGTCACAATAGACATATTTGATCACATGATTGTGATTCAAGATTAAAGTTTTAAGTAACATATGAAAAATACTAAATCTTATAGTTCAGTTGGCTAGTTTCAACTAACTATTCATGAATGTTGTCTTTGTACATGGTCCGGTTACGCTCCATCCTAACTAGAGTGTATATCTGATCGCTGCCTGATAATGCACATTTTTACACAATTTTATAGGCTTTTATCACATCCCAAGTGTTTTAATGTCTCATTTTATATCAAATCATGTATTTGGTACATATGTTCTTTAGCAGGTAATTTTGTCGGAATAATCTCATTTCTGTGTTGTGGTGTAGTGATGAGTGCCAAATATTGTATATATTTATCCCTTTTTGTTGGCATTTAACTCATCTTTTGCGCATTAATTCTACATTTTATCCCATATTCTGTATTTTCATTGTTTTCAAGAATAAATAATTTTCTTAATTAATTTTGCATTTTTAGGTACTAAATAAATCCTGGTTATCTCACGGAGCGAAAAGAGCAAAGGAACGGCAAAGACTCTCGATAGGAGGAAGCGAAGATTGATGTTTGCAAGAGCCGGATCAATTAGAAGTGGGATTGAAGAGGAAGAATTGTTCTTAAAGAAGATATGGGCTTGGTATACCCAAGGCCCAAAACCCTTACCCAAATCCATTTCCATTATACATACCCATTTCCACGAGAGCCGTCAGATTGGATCCATCTCATCATCCGACGGTCGCCTCATCATTGTGCATCAAACTCCGAAGATCCTGTCAAACACTATAATACCTAACTCCATCTGAAGCCGTCAGTTTTGTTGTATCTCATAATCCAACAATCGTGAAAACCCTCTTTATCGTAGCCGTTCGATTCAATCTATACGGGATCGTCCAACGGATTTTCATCGCCGTACATCAACTCTTGAGGTCTCCGCCTCACACCATAGCAACACATACCCTATTCCCAACCAAACAACCCCTAATCCTAATCCCATCGATCTCTTCCTTCTCATCTTCCCAAAACCAGTTTCTCTCTTCCCCATCGCCTGCAACTCCACTGCCACCACCAGACCTCGAGTTCCACCACCACCACAAACACCCGACAACACCACCATCTCCATCACCCGACAACAAAACCCATCATCCTATTTCACCCATTTCATTAACCCTACCCACTGTTAGGGTTTTGACATGAGAGAACTAGGTTGATGGGAACTGAATTCGTAGCAGAGGAGCAGAAGAAAGCATGGGTCATCGACAAGAAGGACAAGGAACAACAAACAAGGAAATTTGGTGAGTGATTTTGAAAATCGAAAAAACCCTAATTTCAATTTAGGGTTTCGAAAATTTAGGGTTTGTTGTAAACTATAAATATGGATGTTGTTGCCACTGTTAAAACTTGTTCTTGGGTCATCCAAGTAACCATCAATTAGGGTATATTTTAGGTTTAATTTTAATTTCAAATTTCAATTTTAATCCAATTTCATAATTAGGGTTCTTGTTCACTGTGTAGTGTTTGATGTTTTAGTGTTTAATTGTTTGATGTTTTGTTAGTCTAATGCTCTTAGTTGTATAAATTCACTGTTAGCTTAATGTTTAATTTCTGTTTTGATTTCATGTCATGTTTACTGTTTAGTTCTAGGTGTTAGCATGTTCTAATTCACCACTAGGGTGAAGATGAAACCTTAATTCCACTGTGTAGGAGACTACAATTCTGGCCTCTCATCACTTTGCTCTCACATTGTATGTCAGGCATACATTGTAGTTAGGATACCCCTGTGATTGAAAGTGCAACAGCCCATGTTAATTGATTATGGTCCAAACCTCAGACTAGTTATGCTCTAATCAGATAGCTAGTACTTTGGGAGGATAATTTAGTTGCAATTGGAATATCCGACTTAGTCTAGGTTAAGAGGTGGAATCTAAACCCTAGTTTGCCATCAACCTTCCCTGTCATCCACAATTCCATCTTCAACTGTTTAGCTTTGTTTTCTTGTTTTCTTACACTTGTTTTACCTTCACTGCTCACTGTGGTGTCTTAACATCACAATCTTTACTTGTTCACACACTCACTGTCCATTATTCATCTTGCCTCACTTTCAGTTGCTGTTGCTTCAACTGTCAGTGTTGAACTTGCTTCAACTGTCACTTTTGTTGTTCTTGTTTAAAGTCTCATGATTAGTAATCTGCCCTGGTTAGTGTAATCAGTTAGAAATTGGTTACAATAAGAAAAATAGCACTTGCACCCCCTTGTCCCTGTGGAACTGACCTGTGCTTGCCCTGTGTTGCTTGCCGACACTGTGCACTTGCAGTTAGAATTTTTAGGATCATTTCGAGTCCTACCAAGTTTTTGGCGCCGCTGCCGGGGACTCGGTTGCGGCGCAATTGCTCTTTCTTTCTTTTGGGTTGTTACTGAACTCTGCTTGCTGTAACTCCTATGCTTGCTTGCTGATTTTGCTTGCTGTAACTTTTGTTGAGTTGTTGCTAAGTCTGCCACTGAACTGCTGCTGCTGCCTGAAATCTGCTGTGGTGCTGTGGTGCTGTTGAAAATCTGCTGTTGTGCTAAGCCTGCTATTGAACTGGGCTGCCAAGCTGCTGTGCTGCTGCAGCTTTCTTTCCCTGCAACCTGCTTCTCCTGCTGCTGTTGCTTTGTGCTGCTTGCCTGCAGCTCCTCTCTTGTGCTTTCCCTGCAACCTGCTAGCCTCCCTGCTGCTGCTGCTGCCTGCTGAAGCTGGTGCAAGCCAAAGCCCAACTGGGCTGTAAGCTGCAGAAGGTGAAGAAAGTGAACCAAAGCCCAACTGGGCTGTAAGCTGCAGAGGTGAACCAAAGCCCAACTGGGCCTCAGAAAAGCCAAAGCTTAGGATGATCCAAAGCCCAACTGGGCTTTTGCAACCTAACTGAGCAGCTGGGCTGTGCTTAAGCAAGTAAGCCTAAACCCATTAAGAGAACCCAACCTGTGGGCTTCCATTTTTAATTTGTGGGCTTGTAATAATTTTTGTTTTTCTTTATTTTTTTATTTTGGGCTTGTAATAATTTTTCTTTTTCTTCTTTTTCTTTCTTTTATGGGTTTGTAATTATTATTGTTGTTTTTATTTTCTTTTATGGGTTGTGCTAATTTATGATAGGATAATTTAAAAAAAATAAAAAAAAAATTTCACTTGCTCACAGATTTTAAAACCAAATTTTGTTTGGCTCCCACATTAAAAACCAAAATTTTTATTTTTCCCATTTAAACCAAATTTCTTTTATATCCCACCAAAACCAAATTTTTCCCAAAAATCCAAACCCATCAAAAAACCAAATTTTTGAAAACCCATTAAAACCAAATAGTGGGCTTTGTGTCTTTTCAAAATGGGCCAACCTCGTGCTCTCCATGAATACATGTATCCATCAATACAAATTCCATTATCATGTATTGTATTACCTCAAACCAATAACCCTTTTAAAATAAATGCAAACATGATACAAATACTTCCTATATTTCGAGGGTTCGATTCTGAGAACCCCTATACTCATGTGAGAGAGTTTGAACAAATTTGTCGGACTATGCAACCTGATCATATGTCCGAAGACTCTCTGAAATTGCGTTTGTTTACATTTTCTTTAAAGGAAAGGGACAAAACATGGTTTTACGGTTTGAGACCACAATCAATCAACACTTGGGACCAACTCACAGATCTATTTTTCAAAAAATTCTTTCCACATCATAGGACCATCGCTATTCGTCAAAGTATCAATTGTTTTGTCCAATTGGATGAGGAAACTGTTTTTCACTATTTTGAACGTTTTAATGAATTGTTGAGTGAATGTCCGCACCATGGAATTGAGAAGTGGAGACTTGTCGTCATCCTCTATGAGGGACTAGACTTTAAATCTCGAACCATGGTTGAGTCTATGTGTAAT
The DNA here is from genome assembly GCF_003573695.1 of Papaver somniferum. NCBI lineage: Eukaryota > Viridiplantae > Streptophyta > Magnoliopsida > Ranunculales > Papaveraceae > Papaver > Papaver somniferum. Next base: position 160,896,380 of record NC_039364.1, on the reverse strand, counting down.
GGTGAGTTTATTGATAAATCTGTGGATGATGCATGGAATTTTTTAGCCGAGATTGCAGAGAAAACCC
>NC_039364.1:160892719-160893763 GCF_003573695.1 Papaver somniferum | reverse complement strand
CCTAACTCCATCTGAAGCCGTCAGTTTTGTTGTATCTCATAATCCAACAATCGTGAAAACCCTCTTTATCGTAGCCGTTCGATTCAATCTATACGGGATCGTCCAACGGATTTTCATCGCCGTACATCAACTCTTGAGGTCTCCGCCTCACACCATAGCAACACATACCCTATTCCCAACCAAACAACCCCTAATCCTAATCCCATCGATCTCTTCCTTCTCATCTTCCCAAAACCAGTTTCTCTCTTCCCCATCGCCTGCAACTCCACTGCCACCACCAGACCTCGAGTTCCACCACCACCACAAACACCCGACAACACCACCATCTCCATCACCCGACAACAAAACCCATCATCCTATTTCACCCATTTCATCAACCCTACCCACTGTTAGGGTTTTGACATGAGAGAACTAGGTTGATGGGAACTGAATTCGTAGCAGAGGAGCAGAAGAAAGCATGGGTCATCGACAAGAAGGACACGGAACAACAAACAAGGAAATTTGGTGAGTGATTTTGAAAATCGAAAAAACCCTAATTTCAATTTAGGGTTTCAAAAATTTAGGGTTTGTTGTAAACTATAAATATGGATGTTGTTGCCACTGTTAAAACTTGTTCTTGGGTCATCCAAGTAACCATCAATTAGGGTTTATTTTAGGTTTAATTTTAATTTCAAATTTCAATTTTAATCCAATTTCATAATTAGGGTTCTTGTTCACTGTGTAGTGTTTGATGTTTTAGTGTTTAATTGTTTGATGTTTTGTTAGTCTAATGCTCTTAGTTGTATAAATTCACTGTTAGCTTAATGTTTAATTTCTGTTTTGATTTCATGTCCTGTTTACTGTTTAGTTCTAGGTGTTAGCATGTTCTAATTCACCACTAGGGTGAAGATGAAACCTTAATTCCACTGTGTAGGAGACTACAATTCTGGCCTCTCATCACTTTGCTCTCACATTGTATGTCAGGCATACATTGTAGTTAGGATACCCCTGTGATTGAAAGTGCAGCAGCCCATGTTAATTGATTATGGTCCAAACCTCAGACTA
>NC_039364.1:160892559-160892709 GCF_003573695.1 Papaver somniferum | reverse complement strand
TTGCAATTGGAATATCCGACTTAGTCTAGGTTAAGAGGTGGAATCTAAACCCTAGTTTGCCATCAACCTTCCCTGTCATCCACAATTCCATCTTCAACTGTTTAGCTTTGTTTTCTTGTTTTCTTACACTTGTTTTACCTTCACTGCTCA
>NC_039364.1:160875820-160892412 GCF_003573695.1 Papaver somniferum | reverse complement strand
CTGTCAGTTGCTGTTGCTTCAACTGTCAGTGTTGAACTTGCTTCAACTGTCACTTTTGTTGTTCTTGTTTAAAGTCTCATGATTAGTAATCTGCCCTGGTTAGTGTAATCAGTTAGAAATTGGTTACAATAAGAAAAATAGCACTTGCACCCCCTTGTCCCTGTGGAACTGACCTGTGCTTGCCCTGTGTTGCTTGCCGACACTGTGCACTTGCAGTTAGAATTTTTAGGATCATTTCGAGTCCTACCAAGTTTTTGGCGCCGCTGCCGGGGACTCGGTTGCGGCGCAATTGCTCTTTCTTTCTTTTGGGTTGTTACTGAACTCTGCTTGCTGTAACTCCTATGCTTGCTTGCTGATTTTGCTTGCTGTAACTTTTGTTGAGTTGTTGCTAAGTCTGCCACTGAACTGCTGCTGCTGCCTGAAATCTGCTGTGGTGCTGTTGAAAATCTGCTGTTGTGCTAAGCCTGCTATTGAACTGGGCTGCCAAGCTGCTGTGCTGCTGCAGCTTTCTTTCCCTGCAACCTGCTTCTCCTGCTGCTGTTGCTTTGTGACAAGAAATTTGATTTCAATCTCTGAAGATGGTGAGACAATACAAGGAGTCAATGGCATCAAACAATACAAGAAAGGGTTGTCAGAATTTCTTGTAAGTGGTAGTTTTATAATTCAATCCCTAATTTACTGATTGCACCTTATTGAAATTGGGATTAGATAATTGGGGGAACTTGTGTATAAATAGAGGATGGGTGGTCAATGAGAAAGCAAGCCCAGAGTAGCCGATGCAAGTGGTAGTATTAGTTTAGGTTTTATTTCAATTTTTGTTATGTTCTAAAAATCTCTGCTAGGGCAGAGATGAAACCCCCTTTAATAATTAGAATTTCCTTTATTTGATTTTGCTTGTTCTTCTTCATGGGATTTTACTGATAACATGTCTTAATTTATGAATTTTGACAAATTGCTTTCACCTTGCATGTCAAGCATCCTAGGTAGCTTGATTAATTCTTTGTCAACATTCAAGCCTATGTAAATTGATTTTAGTTTAATATATGATTACTTGTGCCTTCGAAAGACAAGTAATTCTAGGGATTGGCATATTAGCTGAAGTTAAGTCATACATATTGGTAGTGATTTATCACATCTTCAAGGGTGCTTGAGGCTAGTACCTGTATAGTTCTTTGATTAAAGAGAGAGCAGGTTTTCAAATTAGAAATTTCTATGTATTTATGTGGTGGATTCAAATCCTTAGTTCATATTTATATGGATTTTAAATATTGTTTCCTTAGCATAACTGAAAATGCGAGGTACAACAACCTCACCCAATATTTCTATTAGCAATCTGTATGGACTAACTCTAATATACTTTTAAGAGACTCAACTAGACAATCAGACTCAATCTTAATAAAAAGTATATCAAGGAGTTAATATCTCTATCTCTCGATTTGATCTTTACTCAAGCAAATGGAAATCTGCGAGTCTTTATCAAATACTAGAGAGATAAACTTGGTTGGTACCAAAGACCAATATCCAAGTGTCAATCAATGTAAATCAACAACCAAAGGTTGGATATTCTAATTGATTGATCTTAGCGCACAACCTGTGATATTTCAATTATATAACTGTTTGAAGGTGAAAACAGTTTCTGCTGGTTTTGGTAATTTCGTGTGTTGTGGGTGAGAAACGAGCCTAAACCCTAACCAATGTACTGCAAGGGAGTACTTTAGATTCGAGAGATCAATCTATACAAATCCGGCCTAAACCAAGAAATGGTCGTTCCAGACTTGCTTCGGTCACAAAATGAAGGAGAAGGATTGATTTTAGGGAGGGAAGCAAAGAGAGTGTTGAGACCAGAATAGTTAGTTCTGGAAGAGTAGTTGTTCGACTTGTATCAGAAAGTGAAAGCTAACATATGGGAAAGCTAACAAGTGATTTCTGAGTGTTGTATGCTCCTGACCAAAACTTGTCCTTTGGTGGAAATAGGTAAGACCTATTTATACAAGTCCAAGTGAAACATACTCTGGTCTCGTAAGAAATAGAAACAGATGAGTAAATAGGAGGAGGTGGTAACCGGTAACGCCTGGAATTGATGTTCCATAATGAAGGAAAGTGTTTCACCATTACTCCCTGTATTTACTAACTGCCTCATTCTTATGACACTGTCTTGTAACGGGCGTAGTGTACGTCGCACGTTGTAAACCGCCAAACCAATACCCCAATGAGCATCCCCTAGTTTGTGACATGTGTTGATGTCTCGAGTGTTTTTGTGGAAAACATGTAGCATGTTACTGATGTTTGGTAAGTTGAGCTTGGGAGACTTGCCGGCTTGGTGGTGACCCTCGATGGTCGAGATTTTGCATCTTGAGAGGAAAGGTAGTCGTTGATTATTGCAACCCTTTGTTTGGTAGCCAGCGGCATGAAAGAATGTCCGACATGGCTAGGCGTGGCCAAGCTAGGATTTTGGCATAGTTTAGGCGCGACCAAGAACTAGGGTTTTGGCATAGTTTGAGCGCGGCCAAAATTAGAGCTTGGCGTTGGGCCAAAGGTTGCCACGCGTTAGCTGGTGACCTTGGACGGCTAAGATCTGCATCTTTGATGGAAGGGTGGTCGTTGATTGTTGCAACCCTTTGTTTTGGAAGCCAATGGTCGCATAGGAAAGGCTGGCATGGTTTTGGTACATCGGTGCGGCTGGAATGGTTGGCATGCCTTGGCGCGGAGATATGGCTGGAACGGCATGCCATTGGCACATGTGGCATGTAGGGTTACACATGGGTCGGGTTGGGTCGGGTTTGGCCTCACCCACCACCCGACCCACTGCTGGTGGGTAATTGAACTTTTCACCCGCAACCGACCCACCATAACAATGGGTCGCTTTTCACCCGACCCACAATAAGACGGGTTGGGTCGGGTCGGGTGGTGGGTTACCCGTCATATTTTATATCTTGCGGGAAATTGAAATCAATTTCAAATGAATCCCTAGATTTATTTAGAAAGTCAAGAACAATCAACAATACATAGAGTTCAACAAGTTGGGAACAAGTTTTAAGTTGATTCATACCTTCAGTTCACTAATCAAGATTCAAGAACAACGAATTGACGAAGGAAGAAGAGTCTCCGTGACTCTGTCTCTGAGAAGGAGAGAATAAGAGGCCGAAGTGATAGGTGTGGGCTGCGAGTGCGATGCTTAGTTAGGGTTAGGTATTTTATTTTTTCAATCCAATGGCTGAGATTCATTCTAGGATAGAAAATCTAAGGGGTAGCATGCTAGGGAATATTGGGCGGGTTGGTGGGTCGGGTCGGGTGAAGGAAGTTCCTACCCGCAACCGAACCAACATACGGTGGGTTTGCACGTGCCTCGCCCATAGTCGACCCATACCTAGGTGGGTCGGTTCGGGTACGGGTATTTTTCGACGGGTGTGGGTCGGGTCGGCGGGTCGAGTCGGTTATGTGCAGCCCTAGTGGCATGCCTTGGCGCGGAAAGGTTACACGGCATGCCATTGGCATATGCGGCATGGTTGGCATGCATTGGCGCGGAGACGTGGCTGGCACGGCATGCCATTTGCACATGTGGCATGGTTGGCATGCCTTGTCGCGGAAAGGTGGCTGGCACGGCATGTCATTGGCACATGTGGCATGGTTGGCATGTCTTGGCGCAGAAAGGTTGCACGACATGCCATTGGCACATGCGGCATGGTTGGCATGCCTTGGCGTGGTTTAGGCGCGACCAAAAACTAAGGTTTTAGCATAGTTTGGGCGCGACCAAAATTAGGGTTTGGCGTTTGGGCCAAAGGTTAGCTGCCGACCTTGGACGGTTAAGATATGCATCTTAGGTGGAAGAGTGGCCATTGATTATCGCAATATTTCGTTTTGGCAGCCAGCGTCGTGCATGGCTTTGGCATGTGTTAGGCGCGGCCAGGATAGGCGCGGCCAAAACTAGGGTTTTGGCATTTGGGCCAAAGGTTAGATGGCGACCTTGGACGGTTAAGATCTGCATCTCAGGTGGAAGGGTGGTCGTTGATTATCGCAACCCTTCGTTTTGGCAGCCAGCGTCGTGCATGGCTTTGGCATGTGTTAGGCGCGGCCAGGCTAGGCATAGTTTAGGCGTGGCCAAAACTAGGGTTTTGGCATTTGGGCCAAAGGTTAGCTGGCGACCTTGGACGGTTTATATCTGCATTTCAGGTAGAAGGATCGACGTCGATTATAGAAACCCTTCGTTTTCGCATCCAGCGTTGTGCATGGCAAGTTGGGACGGCTGGCATGGTCGGCATGCCTCGACGAGGAGATGCGGCTGGCACGGCATGCCATTGGCACATGTGGCATGGTTGGCATGCCTTGGCGCGGAGATGTGGATGACACGACATGCCATTGGCACATGTGGCATGGTTGGCATGCCTTGGCGCGGAGATGTGGCCTAGCACGGCATGCCATTGGCACATGTAGTGCGGCTGGCATGGTTGGCATGCCTTGTCGCGGAGACGTGGCTGGCACGGCATGCCATTGGCATGGTGGTGCGGCTGGCATGGTTGGAATGCCTTTGCGTGGAGACGTGGCTGGCATGGTTTGTCATTGGCACGGTGGTGAGGCTGGCATGGTTGGCATGCCTTGGCGTGGAGACGTGGATGGCATGGTTTTCCAGTGGCACGGTGGTGCGGCTGGCATGGTTGGCATGCCTTAGCGCGGAGACGTGGCTGTCATGGTTTGCTAGTGGCACGGTGGTGCGGGTGGCATGGTTGGCATGCCTTGGCGCGGAGACGTGGCTGGCATGGTTTGCCATTGGCACGGTGGTGTAAGAATTTAGGGTTTGGTATATACGGAGGTGATGTTGGTCAATACTAAGGGTTCTGTCGTGGAACATGACACATGTATAAAAAAAAAGGTACCCCGGTAATTCTTACGTAGGCATGCTGATTGATTCAATAAATGCGCTAGTGGTCGTAGTTACGTCATGTCAGATGTACGGTTTTACTATTTTAACCCTAATCTAAAAACCACCATCAATAATAACAAAATATAATGCAGAATAGAAATAACACAGACACCAGAATTTTGTTAACGAGGAAACGCAAATGCAGAAAAACCCCGGGACCTAGTCCAGATTGAACACCACACTATATTAAGCCGTTACAGACACTAGCCTACTACAAACTAACTCCGGTGTGGACTGTAGTTGAAACCCTAATCAATATCACACTAATTCAAGGTACAGTTGCGCTCCTTACGTCTCTGATCCCAGCTGGATACTACGCACTTGATTCCCTTAGCTGATCTCACCCACAACTAAGAGTTGCTACGACCAAAATTCGAAGACTTTAATAAACAAATCTGTATCACATGGAAAAGTCTAAGATAATAGATAAATCTGTCTCCCACAGATAAACCTATGAGTTTTGTTTCGTCTTTTGATAAATCAAGGTAAATAGGAACTAATTGATAACCCGGACTTATATTCCCGAAGAACAACCTAGTATTATCAATCAGCTCACAATAATCTTAATCGTATGGTAGCGAAACAAGATATTGTGGAATCACAAATGATGAGACGAAGATGTTTGTGATTTCTTTTTATCTTGCCCTATCGGAGATATAATCTAAAGTCAATTATTCAATTGAACTCGTACGATAAAAAATGGCAAGATCAGATCGCTCAACTACAAGAGAAGTAGTTTTATCTGGCTTCACAATCCCAATGAAGTCTTTCAGTCGTTAACCTACAGGGTCTCGAGAAGAAACCTAAGGTTAAAGGAGAATCGACTCTAGCAAGACCAACTAGTATCAAACCTCAACAAGAAGTCTTAAGGAAAAAATAATGTAGGGTTTCGAAACCTTTAAATAGGTTCGTAAACGTCCAACTCACAACCCTATAAAGAGTAGAATTATCGATAATAACCCTCTACTTTTGGCAAACCGGTCCCTTCCACTATCAACAGTGGTATGGAGGAATTCCAAAAAAAAAAAACACAAAGCTAAAAAAAAGTTTTATTTTAAAGCCCGAGGTGTGCAAGATCTTGTCTCTTTTGAACAGGCACATAAGACAAGATGCACAAGGACAACACAATCAAGTTGTGATGAGGTGAACAACAATCTGTCACCATGACCCTTTTAGACGGAATTTATGGAACCCTACCTTTTCGTATGTTTAGACCATGTTTTCTTCTCTAATGGCCTATATTTATCTTTGGAAACTAATCTCTTCGAAGAAGATAATATCTTACATACCTTAGTTGTTTTCTCCACAAGTTTAAGCTTGGTGGCTAGACGATATGCTCTTCGTTGAAGCTTGTTGACATATCTCATCTTGTGTTTGCATTTGAAACATTTTGAAAACTCATGTCCCTTGAGAGAATAATAGGAGCATGTCAACAAATAAGATGGTTCACGTGCCCGAGATGTGCAAGCTGCTAGGCACATAGTTGATCCTGAAACATTAATCATAGAGTTTCCAACAGAGGGGTCAAATGATTCTTCTATATTGATTGGGTTCTCTTCTAAAAGATTATCAAGATCGATGTATGTATTTCTACAATTATCAAAATCAATATTTCCACATAGAAGAGCAACACTTGATTTTATGTCTTCATCATAATCATAATTGTCAGACATCTCATCAAGTGTCGCAGCAAGACCTTTGTTCCCAGTGTATTTTCTACGATTTGGGCACTCGTTTGAAAAATGACCAAATCCCTTACACTTAAAGCACTGAGGCATATCCTCGTCATCAGTTTCATATTTGTCCCTGTTTTTAGGAGGAATACGATTATGAGGTTTGACTGATGCTTTAGGCTTATCTCTGGAGAACCGTTAACTTCTCTTCAACAGAAGATCCCTAAACTGTCTTGTGATCATCGAGACCAATTTTTCAAGATCTCCATCTGATGAATCAGTATCCGAGTGATCGTCTTCAGAGATATACACATTTTTACTTTTATCAAGTAATTTTGTGTCTTTCAGTGCTTTTAATGCAACATCCTTAGATTTGGATGAATGCTCGTGATTAAAGATCTCAAGTTTCCCAACCAGTGTATTTCTGGAGAGATTATCAAGGTTATTTCCCTCAACGATGGAATGATTCTTAGAGTGTTATCTAGATGGAAGTGATCTGAGAATTTTCATCACAATGTCCTTTTCAAGAATAGTCTTACCCAATGCGAAAGATGAATTAACAATTTTAGACACTTTGTGATTAAACTCATCAAATGAATCTTCATCTGCCATACAAAGGTTTTCCCAATCGGAATTAAGGTTTTGAAGCCTAGCTTCCTTTTCACTGGTATTACCTTCGAACACGGTTTCTAAGATGTCCCACGCATCTTTAGACCTAGTGCAATTTGACACATGGCGCTGAAGATTTGGGGTAATGGCATGTATAATGGCATTCAAACCGTCAGAGTCTTGCTTTGCAGCAAGTATCTTGGCAGGACTGTATTTACCAATGTTCTTAGGAACGTTTACATTTCCTATTGCCACAACGGGAGCATCATAGCCATTAACAACATATACCCATAATTGAAAATCACGCGCTTGAAGAAAATCTCGCATAGCAATTTTCCACCATAAGTAATTAGAGCCATCGAGACTGGTGGTACGTTAATAGAGATAGCACCTCTGTCCATAGAGTCAGATCGCTACAACCACAGACTTGTAAGGTCTTTAAACGTGTTTGCCTACTCTGATACCAATTGAAAATGCGGGGGTACAACAACCTCACCCAATATTTTGATTAGAAATCTGTATGGAATAACTTTAATATACTTTTAAGAAAACCAACTAGACAGTCAGACTCATTCTTAATAAAAATTATATCAAGGAGTTAATATCTCTATCTTTCGCTTTGATCTTTACTCAAGCAAATGGAAATCTGCGATTCTTTATCAAATACTAGAGAGATAAACTTGGATGGTACCAAAGACCAATATCCAAGTGTCAATAAATGTAAATCAACAACCAAAGGTTGGATATTCTAATTGATTGATCTTAGCGCACAAGTTTTGATATTTCAATTATATAAGAAAATATAATGCGGAATAGAAGTAACACAGACACCAGAATTTTGTTAACAAGGAAACGCAAATGCAGAAAAACCCCGGGACCTAGTCCAGATTGAACACCACACTGTATTAAGCCACTACAGACACTAGCCTACTACAAACTAACTTCGGTCCGGACTATAGTTGAACCCTAATCAATCTCACACTGATTCAAGTTACAGTTGCGTTCCTTACGTCTCTGATCCCAGCAGGATACTACGCACTTGATTCCCTTAGCTGATCTCACCCACAACTAAGAGTTGCTACGACCCAAAGTCGAAGACTTTAATAAACAAATCTGTATCTCACAGAAAAGTCTAAGATAATAGATAAATCTGTCTCTCACAGATAAACCTATGAGTTTTGTTCCGTCTTTTGATAAATCAAGGTGAACAGGAACTAATTGATAACCCGGACTTATATTACCGAAGCACATCCTAGTATTATCAATCACCTCACAATAATCTTAACCGTACGGTAGCGAAACAAGATATTGTGGAATCACAAACGATGAGACGAAGATGTTTGTGATTTCTTTTTATTTTGCCCTATCAGAGATATAATCTCAAGTCAATTATTCAATTGAACTCGTACGATAGAAAATGTCAAGATTAGATCGCTCAACAACAAGAGAAGTAGTTTCGTATGGCTTGACAATCCCAATGAAGTCTTTCAGTCGTTAACCTACAGGGTCTCGAGAAGAAACCTAAGGTTAAAGGAGAATCGACTCTAGCAAAACCAACTAGTATCACACATGATGTGTGGGGACTAGTTTTTCCAGTTGCCAGAGTTCCCCTTATATAGTTTTCAAATCAGGGTTTGCAATCTAAGTTACCTTGGTAACAAAGCATTCAATATTCACCATTAGATGAAAAACCTGATTCAACAAAGCTAATAACTTTCAACCGTTAGATCGAAACTTAGCCTGTCACACACAAATGAAATGTATTCATTTAGGCTTGAGTAACCGTACCTAAACGTGTACACTTAGTTGGTTCACAAATAGTTAACCAATGGTTAGCCATATGAGCACTTCCATATTAACTATATTCATCTTTCTCATAACTAGTTCAAATGACTCATAAGAACTAGTTGAAGAGTTGTTCAATTGCTTAGGTCTTTATTCATAGATACAATTGAAACAAAATCGGTTTGATTCATTTGAATCAATTTATGAACAACATATCCACGGTTTACAAAGAATGCATTCCTTATAATTTATTGTTTTAAGTTCATGAACTACCGATTTGAGAAATAACCATCTTGGGTAAGCGTACGGGTATGTGAACCTTAGCTACCGGATTTTAGTTTACAAAATCAGCAGAAATTTTTGGTTCGAAAACTTCAGTAGGTACGCGTAAGGGTATGCGTGCATAAGGTGACTGGTTTACTAGTTTGCAAACTACGAACTGAGCATAAATTTTCGGTTGGAAAACTTCCGCTGGTACGCGTACCCAACCTGTCTCCTTCACCAATACCGTATGCACACATATGCACACACTTGGTTTCCTGCACATGGATTTATACACTAATGTGCGAATACACTATATATGCTTATATCCATAGGTGGTAATCTCAAGTCTACATTTCAATCATTGAAACATTCTTATATAATGTTATAACAATCTTTATTCACAACTATCATCATCAAACCTATTTTCAAGATTGAAACGTCATCATGACTTTCATCACGGGTAAAGATGAAAAGTAGTTAAAGCGAAAGCTTACCAACACATATTTCGAGAAAAAGATAGGCGAGTAAACTCGTCTCGAAATAACAAATGTGTATGTATGAAAACTATCATACTTATACGACTTTTGTCTCAAGAGTAGGAGATAGAGTAGATAGACTTTTGAGTGACAGATGAGTTCAAGTCTCCACATACCTTTTAGTCGGATGAAGTTCCACTGATTTCTCGAGTAGTTCTTCGTCTTCATAAGATGATCGCCATGGAGTTTGGAGCTCAACTATACTTAACTATCCTAGACCAAGACTTAGTCATAAGTAAGCTATAAATCAAGACATATAGTTTTGATCACTAATATTGACAAACATGCTTGAGATATCAACGCATGCGAGTTCGACCGAGCAATGCTCTAACAAAAACAATCCATCTTCTGGTCATTCGACCATCCATTCGTCTCTAAATTAGTAAAAGTAGAACTTAGAGATTTACTATAACCAATCCAACTCCACGTGGGATCGACCCGTATTTGCCTTGTTTTACATTGTAGACATTGTGCGCTTGCGGTTTAATATAATTGTAGGTATATTTTCTAGCCTACCAAGTTTTTGGCGTTGTTGCAGGGAATGGAGTTAATTGATGGAGGTGAACTGGGAGTTGTGTAGAGCTTGGAGAGAAGAAAACGAAATGGAGGTGGTGTTTGGCTTACGTTCGAGTAGAGGAAGGGAGAATGGATGCTACGGTGTCGAGCAGTTGCATAAAACTTTGATGTACCGGGTTTGGATATGGGTTAGGGTCCTTTCACTTCTTCACGACCAATGCTTATTCAAAGCTAATATCTCAAGCCCACTCCTAGTTTTTGGTCGTGCAAGTGACATTCTTCACTTGTGGATGAGGTGCAAACGACATTCTTCACTGCCTTCTAGCGGGCACTTTGTTGTCTCTCTTCCGTTGTCACCAATTCTCTGCTCTTTTGGCTTCTCCATTCATCAAAGCTTTATTTAATACATAAAAATATAAAGAAAATAGTAAAAGTATTTATTCTTGAAAAACAATGAAATCGCAAATTTGGGACAATATATGATTTTAAAGCGCAAAAGATGAGTGAATTGCCAACAAAAAGGTGTAAAAATATGTAATATTTGGCACTCATCAATATCTTGTATGTTGATCAGATTCAAAGATTCATCTAACGGTTGATATTGTTTGCTTGGTTCCAAATCTATCTTATCTTAAACCTAAAGCAATCTATGCTTTGAAAGCCTATAAAAGGGGGACCTCAAACAACTGGGATCTTTGAATCCCGACACTATTTCTTGTGTGTCCTAGTTGTAAACTAGAGTCGGCCTCTTCCTAAAACCCTTCTATGGTTTAGCGACTATAAAGACTTCATAGGGATTCGTGAAGTTAGGTCCAGCTATTGTTTATCTTGATAGCCCAAGTATCCTGATCTTGTTCGATTTTTGAGCTGCTCACTTGAACAAGATAGATAGAAATCATCAAAGTTCCCTTCGTCTCAAACTTTGTTGATTCCACAGGTTTAATATTTGTGAGGTGAATAATAATCTAGGTTGCTCTTCGGGAAGCATAAGTGATATGTGTCTAATACACCTTGATATTTATCTATTGTTTATGCTTTCTTCGCGAGTTTTCTTGTAAATTATGTATCTTATGATTGATTTTGAATTTATCAGGTGTCATGGAGTCATTTGGAGCAAAATGAGGAGAGAACGTCCATTTTGAGCATGAAGGGTGACTTGGTCATTTTAGAGGCGAGTGATATCCGTAGCCCAGTCAAGGATAAGAGACAACCAGTTGGAGTCTTATAAGTTTGCTAAAAACACCCATGGGTGTTGATAGCCGTCCCATACTAATGGACCTAGTTAGGTCGAACTCGGTTGTTTCAGACAAAATTTTATTTATTTTATTCATTTGCAAATGGGGTGAACTGCTGGTGATTTTGGTTCAAGATTGAGAAGATGATTTCGATGTTCAAGAAGGCAAAGAAAGTATGGGTTTAAACTGAATTTGATGTTGCAGCAATTAAATGTGATGAACTGAGAGTATTTAGGTCTGTAATGATTAAACGGTTAGGGTTTGTATATGAGTTAGAATCGAGAGAAAAAGAAGATGATACTGATTCAAGGGGCGAGATGAATTTGTGGCTGTAAGCTTGAGAAGGAATTAAACTAAGGTTTTCTGATGTTGATTTGGTAATGCTAATGAAGAAAGTCATGGGTTCGGTTGTGTTGAGATGAAATTGAAGAAGATAGAGCTTGAATCAGAGAAAGGCATTTGTTTCAAATTGAGAGATGGAGTTGCTGCCATGTGCAATACAAGGAAGATTGATGTTGAAGCTACAGATATTTCTGTAATGCTGAGAATTAGAAGAGTGGGTTTTGGTGGAGGTGTTTGAAGATTCAACTAGTGCTTGACGGGTTTGCAAGGAAAGGTTGAATCTGTGTTGTAGTCGCGCCGTACATGGGAGTTCCAGTATTGTTTGTGCAGCTGTTATTTGAGTTGAGCTGTATGCAGTTGAGAACAGGAAATGCAATGCAGCTCAGAAGGAAAAGGTGGTGCATATGTTGCAGCAAGGAATGGAATGATGGGAGCTGAGCTGCAATTTACTAGCTGGTCATGTGCAGTGCAAGGATTACTGTGGTGCTATGAACTGGAGAACTGAAGCTGAGTCTGGCAGTGGTGGTTGCAATTGAGTTGTTGGTGGTTGAGCTTACGGAGCTAAAAGTAATGGGTTTGTTTGAGCTGAAATGGAGAAGCTGGTTTGAAGATGGAGAATGGTACAGAGTTGTTGCAAGCAGGAAGCTACAGCAGCTGAGAAGTTAGATGAATGCTTAGGAGGGTTGCAGTTCAAGTTGGTGTTTCTGTAACAACAGATACAGGGAATGAGCCGCTGTAATTGAATGGGTTTGAGTCTGAGAACATATGCAGTGGTGGGAAAGAAGGGTTAAGAGCTCATCCTTGAGCTGAGAAGATATAGGCAAGAGACTGAGATTGAGGATTGAGGTGTGCAATGGATGTTATTGCAGTGGTGATTCGCAGAAACCGGTGCTGCTTAGAGGAATTGAGATGCATAGATTATGAGATGGAAATGGTCACTGTTGTTGATGGACTGGTGTTGAAGCAACAGCAGGAGATGGACCTTCAGGTCAAGGTGGTCTGAGCTGAGATAGTCAAGATGATGTATGTGTTGCTTGTTGCTGCATTCTGCAGAAGGTGAATTTGTGGTTTTGAGCTAATGGGTTGGAGGAATTCTGGAGTTGGTGGATGGAGCAAGTCAGGACTACAGAATTTGTGGGAGTATGTGTGGTGGTAAATGGCTGGAGTTGCTTGTCAGTTCCAGGTGACTGACAGGCTTAAGGAAATTTTTGATTGCATTATGGGCCTGTATTGGGCTGAAACTTGAGTTAGGCGGAAGTGGTCAGACCTTGGCCGAGACTTGGAAAACAGGATTCTTCCTAGGCTATATAAGCTCTCTAGGGTTCTATTATAAAAAAAAAAAAGATATCTCTTCTTCTACTTTGTTTTCTAGGGTTTAGAACATGATGCTTTCTTCTTTGCTTTTTGTTATGAACTTCATTAACACAAGTAGTTGATTCTCTTATTGGTTAAAGATGTAGTTGGATTTTGAAAACAAGTTATGATTTTTATGAATTAGTTTTCTCTCAATATTATCGTTTGATTTCTACTGTCTATAACAATTGCATGACTGATGTATTGCAATATGATTGAATGTTTGTTTAGTTAAGTCTAGAATTGATTGAACTTACATTCATATCTATAGCTAATTTAGGGTTCATCATCGAGCGATAACCTTGAATACGAGTAGCATGATATGATTATGGTTTGTAGTGATACATCATTGTAATCATATGTAGAAATTGACCTTTGTCCGAATTATCATGTGCAATGTATGACAATTGCATTGATTAGCCTAATTCTGAAAATTAATGTTCCTAGGAATTGAACTTAATTAGCGCAAGGCGTTAGGTTATTTTTTAGGTAGAATTCACATACACAGATCTAATGTGTGTGTTGATGACTTAGGAAATTTACGAAGTATTCTTGTAATAAGGTATTCTAGGGCTTTTGATGATAGCGAGATTAAATATGAATTTTATTCATACATTCAAAAACTTGTTTACAATTGAAGATGAAACCTTTACCCAATATTTTCACACTCTTGATTTGCGTGTTTGCTTTGCTTCATTTGTTTTTAGAATAACTTAGTTTATAAAAATCAGAAAACCCCCATTGTTTTATAAACGAAATCGAGACATCTTGACAACCCAAGACCTCTCTGTGGGAACGATCCTTTCTTGCCCTTGCTTCATTATATATTTGGAGTAATAAGAAAGTGTAATTATTTTTGACGCCTACGACAGCGATCAAATTTTGGCGCCGCCGCTGGGGAGGCAGCGGGTTGTTATTTGTTTTTAGTTTTGTTTTAGTTTTTCTTATTTTCTGGTTCTTAACTCTTTTTTGAGAATCTTATTTCAGGTACTTGTTTCACATGGAAGGATCATACTACAAGAATCAATACGGATTTCAACCTCAACAACATTACAACTATCACCCTTACGGGGAGTACAATCAAAATCAATCCTTTGGTTATGATCAATACTCCACGTACCCTTTTAGTTATTCTCATACATTACAACCTTCTTACGGTGGGTATGTAAGTGAGCAACCACAAAGAGGGGATGTTACTTGTGCTCTTATTAATATTTCTTCTAGTTTGGTAGATGAAATGCAACAATTTATGGACAACATGGAGTCAGTTTGTGGACAACCAAGCATGGAGCCAGTTTCATCGACCGAATGTGCTCATAGTATGTTTGGCCTAATTTTTTAGCGTAGTTATGATCATTCACTCATTCAAAGAGAAGATAATTGGCCTAGAAATACTGAAGTAGGTGATTCTACTTTTGCCTTGTCGAACGAGCTTTATAAACAAATGGAACATTATATCCAGAATTTGGATGGATCACTCCAAGAGCTTCAAAGAGGTGTTTCCGACGTAATAAAGAGCATTGATGAATACAAAGAGGAAATTGACAATTGTGTTGAAAAGGACCAACCTTTGGAGAAATATGTCGACACTTGTGTAGATTACTTAAGCATTGATCTTAATAATGATCAAGATCCTATTCAAATGGTGGAGCTTGAGGATGCTGCATTTTAAAATGTTCTAAAAAAGTTTCTTATAACAAAATTTGGAGCCACAAAAGAGTATGTACCTTACAACAAAGAGGAGTGTGTTGAGAATGTGACCGATGTGACCAATATTATGGAAGACCCAATTGATCTTGCAAAGGATTGTAGTGATGATGTTGATGTCGAGACTTTGATTAAGGCAGAAACGGATGAAGAATGGTTGCAAGGTTTGATAGAGGACCATGATATACAAGAGGTGAATAATTCGAGTTTTTCAAAGATGAAGAGGATTCCGTGATACAAGAGATTGTGATAGGTTTGTCTAACCCTTTGCATATTGTTTCTTCTCCTTTACCTCTTATTGGTTTGAATGTATGTGCTTCAAGAATATTGTTGAATGACTTTGTTTCTCGATATCCTTCATTAGAGATACTTGATTCTTATAGTATGCAGGTTTTAGAACAAGAAACCATGGAAGTTCCTGAATTCTATATTCTTTACCCACTTCCAAGTGTGGACAAGAATAAGTGTGAGGAAATTTTTATCGGTTAATAGCTTCATTTCTGTTTTATATTACTAATATTTGGGTGAAGCCAGTGTTTGCAAAACTGGTTCTATGGAAGGATCCCCAACTTTTCAGGTTATTGGTGTATGGGAAATTCGTCTTTCTATTCGGGATGACAACTTTAAACCAAGCGCTGCATGGGAGGCAACCCAAAGGATGAGTATTTCTTGTCTTGTTTTTATTTTTATTATTTTGATCTCTTGTCGCGTATCATTATATGATTTCCTACCTTGACTTTCTTTGGACGATTCAATTAACATTAAAGACAATGTAAAGTTGAAGTGTGGGGGAGTGGTTAAGCATTTGCATTTAAAAAAAAATCAATTTTGTGCATGAAAAACAAAACTCGAACTTGTAGTTAGTTTAGAGTCACATAGTATACATGTTGCTAAGATTATATCGAAATTCTCATAAGAGTCACTGAACTTAGAGATGACAGAAAACATGATCGGGTTTCTTACTTGTATGAGAGTTAAAGTTGGATTTAACCATGCCAGTGAAAAATGAGGTGCAAACTGAATTCGGTATTAGATTTGTGGTCCCCTAAAGTGGAGACTACCCATGTTACATAATGTGAGGCACCGACCTTCAATTCTTTGTACGTGTCTAAATTTGTGCTTTTAGAGTGTGTGTCACTGTACGTTGACTCCGGGTAGAATGGAGAGCTACCCAACCTCTCACCAATAGAAGCACTACTTTGATCTCTTGAGTGCTATTTTGTCAATCCTGATGGTGACATCGAATTGCTAACTTACATACCACTTGTAATCTTGTTCGCAGTTAGCCCCATCCACTTTATCTCTCTCTACGGCAACAGGTCCATAGAAACACCATCATCATCAACAAGAAGAGCATCACAAATTCAAAGAAAATTTGAAGACGTTCAAGGTTTATAAGCAACAGTACAGAAATGAGCAGATTTCAGATTCAAATAAAGCAACAAGACAAGGAGCAGAATTTTTACAAGTTGAAGACTTATGCACAAGAGCGAAGATTATCAAGATGAGATTTCAAGGAGTTTATGATATCGAGACATACAGGTTGTGAAGAATCAAGCGGTAAAGTGCTTACACCTTGTACTTATTTTATTTTTATTTTCAGTTTGTGTTTATTTCTCTTGTCTCATGAATTTTTTTTTTTTTATAAAAAATC
>NC_039364.1:160835999-160875593 GCF_003573695.1 Papaver somniferum | reverse complement strand
AAAAATTAAAAAAAAAAATAAAAAAAAAATGAAAAAGAAAAAAAAAGACAAGAAAAATGTGTTGTATCATATTTTGGTTTGTTTTTAATTTTTTTCTTTCAATAAAGCCAATGGAAAGAAGGAATATCTATAATGAAGTTAAGCAACTAGGAATTAGAGGAAAGAATCATATTGTCAAGATTCTACAAAGTTCAAGAGTTATCATCAAGAGTTGAAGACCGAAGACGAAGATGAAGACAAAGATTGAAGACCAAATACGTTTCTATGGATGCTGTGAGAGTGGTGCTAACTGCACGTCGAACGGATAACGAGGTAAGTAAGCATTTTCCCACGTTCGTTAAGTGGTTGATTTCCTTTCTTAGAGATCGTCAGAAAAAAATGGGTTTTCAAAACAATTCGAAGGGTTTGCCTTCCTACCATTCAACGTGTCGTAGGATTCTCTCTTCATCCTACCTGGACACATGTGTGACCCATAAAAAGCTATTTATTATTTAGAGCAACTTCATAAAACCCTTTCTTGTGAGGGAGAGTCGAGACTTTCGATCACTCCGAACCCGAATTTCTTTCGATAAGGGATGGTTATTTCTCTCTCAACTTTTAAGGATGAGATTGTGTTCATACATGTGTCTAACTTCTTATGACTAGTGTGCAGAATCTCTATATCTTCTTAGCGCGTTGGATGCTATCATTTCGGAGAACTAGTATGTAGGATCAGAATCTCGCAACGACAATATTTCAGGGAAATTATCAACAACACAATACAACAGCGTCGCAGAACAATTTCAGGAAGAATATAATAAATGACGTCAGCTACGATCACGAGAAAGATGTGATAGTCCTGCGAAAATTAGAGAGCTTGCGAAATTAATATTTGTAAGGTTGCGAGAATGTCACAGATCATACTCGAAAATAAAGGACAGATTAGTTGTCATCCACTATGTATTTCCCTATAAATAGTCTGTAGTTGCAGGAAATGCTACACTACACTCTTCATGTGATTTCATCATTGATCAACTCATTTTAGGTTTATATTCTTAATTTTATTGATTGATCTTTGGATGTTCTTACAAGAAAAGATAAAGAACTCAAAAATGATCTCTGTTCTAAACTTTTTCTCTCTCTTCTTTACTTGATTCTTACTCAGAAAAACCTCTCTCTCTCTTTACAATTCGAACGACTATTTATAAGGAAATACATAGTGGATGACAGCTAATCTGTCCCTTATTTTCGGGTATGGTTTGCGACATTCTCGCAACCTTATAGATGTTAATTTCGCAAACTCTCTAATTTTCGCAGGATTATCATATCTTTCTCGTGATCTTAGCTGACGTCATTTATTTTATCATTTCTGAAATTGTTCTGCGACGCTGTTATATTGTGTCACTGATAATTTCGCTGAAACATTTTCATTGGGAGATTCTGATCCTACATCTTGCCTCTTCTCATATCTTCTCTACAAAGTAGAGAATGATGTGAGAAATGCCGCAGCTGTTCATCTTTTCATATTCTAAATTTATCACACGTACTCTCTCTTCCATTTATTACTTGACACGTCTTCTGTAACCGCTGCTTTTCAACCGCTCACGTCTTTTCGTCTTAATGGTGTTTATTTCTTCGAGTAAAAAATCTCCTTTATATACTCTTCTTACCCCTTTTTTCCACTTTTCTTTTTACTTTCTCTTCTATTTTTATTCTCTCATCTCTGCAACTTTGTTATCCTTCTGCAAATTCTGTTGCTGTAATTTTTTGTTCCTTCAATCCTTTTACTTTATATACATTCCCATACTCTATATTCAAACATGGATCCAAGTGGTCATAGATATGAGAAGAATTTACAAGATGTCCAAAAAGATCTTGCTGATAAAGGTTTCACACTCTCCACCATTCCTGGTGAGAATGCCAAATCAATTCTTTCTGTCAAGATTTTCTCTGATCAATATTGTGATGATCAATCAATCATAATTTCGCTAGGTCAGAATCTCGCAGGTCTCCCTATTCCTCTTTATAACCCAGATCTTCTTTTATTTTATGAAATTCTCGCTCATTCGGGATTTTCGCGAGCCATCTTCCAACTGAGTGGGGATTGCATCCGTCTGATGCTAGAGTTCGCTAATCGTGGTGCTGGTAGAGGATCTCTGTACTCCAAAGAACTTAGGGATCCTAAATTCGCAAACCTAGAGATAGTTGCTGAGAAGTATACAGTGGCGAATTTCTTTGAGAACTATGAACTTATCTCCATGAAGAAAGAGAATACTCGCTGGGGTATTCGCTTAAAAAGGAAAGATAACATTGATGAAGCCAAAATTCTTATGCAAGATATTGATTGGCATTCTGGTAAAAACACAAATCCTCGCCAATCCAAAGATGATAAATGGTGTATTTTTCCTTTAATGCTAAAAGGACCCTACATTGCTGGGTCAAATATTCTTCATGCGAATCTCGCTGCTTATCAACCTTGGGTTTTCTCTTGGCCTGAGAAGGATAAAGAGGTATGTTTTTCCCCTTTAACTCATTTTATATTTCTTTATTGATTTTTTCTATTCTGTTCGCTAACTCTTGCGACATTCCGCATATCCAAAAACTGAAAGATAGTTATAACAGGACTGGGAAATCTAGTACTCTATTAGCTCTTCGCTCATACACAGATGAGGTAAGCAATTTTCTCTTATGATTTTGAATGGTACTGTTACTTCCATGCTTCCATTTCTTATTTCTATCTATGTGTGAAGATTATTGCTGAAGTAGAAGAATCTGCTGATGTTGCGAAGATTGGTGATAAAGGTAAAGGTACTCTTCGCAGGGAAAAATCAAATGGTCCTCCTCCAAAGAAAAGGAAAGTTCGTTCTTCTTCCCCTTCAAATATTCCTCCTCACGAAAATTCTGAAAGTGATAAGGGTGATGAGACAACGATGATATTGCTGCAAGTGAAGATTCTCCACCTGAATCTTCTATGGCTAAGTTATCTGGGCTCTTTTCTGATCCTCTACAAGGAATGGAAGATAGCCAATTCGCAGATACCTGCAAAGCTCTTTCTACCCTTTGGGATGTTCCTTTACTGGATGGTGATAGCTCTCTTCGTGGAGTTTCTAGATCAGTGACTCCCGATTTTTTGCATTCTCTCAATAATCTGGTATATTTTTATCCTTTTACTTCTTCATTGTTATAATTCAAAATTTCTTTCTATATTAATATTTTTTATATTTTTTCCCAGACTGGAAAAGCTTCTTTTGCAGTTGCCTCGGATCTAGAGAGAAGACGTGAAAATCTTGAAAAGAAGAATCTTCAATTTCGCAAAAAGAATGAAGAATTGGAAGCTGAAGTTAAAGGTCTTCGCGAGAAAAATAGACAATTAAAAATTGATTCTTCCTCGTATAAGAACAAAATTTCTAGTCTTCAACAAG
Source organism: Papaver somniferum (assembly GCF_003573695.1). Taxonomy (NCBI): domain Eukaryota; kingdom Viridiplantae; phylum Streptophyta; class Magnoliopsida; order Ranunculales; family Papaveraceae; genus Papaver; species Papaver somniferum. The sequence goes on along the minus strand of NC_039364.1, from coordinate 160,872,192 downwards.
TTAATAATAAGCTTTACGGTATGTTACTTTTCTCTTTTCTCTTTATTCATTCATCCTGTTGTTTTATCTTATTTAAACGATCCTTTTTGCAGACATTTATGGTATTTCTGATGAAGCTACCCTTCTTCGTTCATTTCCTAATGCCTTGGATAGTGATACCCTTCTTGAGCGTCTTAACAATTCCTTAAATAGCTTCTCAAATGATATAATTTCTTCTCTTTCTCTAAATGAGCTTAGATCTAAATTTCGCCTCTTAGAAATTGATCATAGATCTAGTTTAGGCTTAGTCAATCGATTTAAGCGTCTCCTTCTTGATTCTAAAAAGAAAACAAATGAGTTAAGAACCAAAATTAGTGGTCTCATAGATGATAAGGATCGCATCTCTGAACAAGGTGCCAAGGCTCTGGAGAGGTTCCAAGAGGCTCTTCTTGAAGTTCAACTTGAACGAGATGAAGCTAACCGCAAGAATATCGAACTCTGCAAAAGGGAAAATCAAATTCGTTCTCGTCTTCTTATAAGTAGTGATGATGAATTTGTTTGGGTTGCGAAAATCTTAGATGATGCTAGAAAAGACTTAGGTGTAAATGTTAGTCTTCAAGTTGAGCATACATCCTTGATTAGAGATATGATTTCTGACAGAGAAGGTTACTAACTGCTCTTCTTTACTAATTTTTTGTTTCTTATGAATTCTCATCAAGTTAATAATTGATTGTCTTTTGCTCGCAGATTCTGAAAATAGATATCGTGAAAAGATTGAGGAACTCGAAGCTGAAAAGGAGGAACTCGCAAAGAATCTTTCTTCTCGCAACGACAAGTGTTCTAGATTAAAGAATCAAATCAACATCACTGTTGCGAATTATAAGAATGATGCTATGCATTTTCGCAATCAAACTATCCAAATGGTTTGTGATGATCATAATATCCCACATTCTGATTATCCTTGTCTTTTGGAAGAAATCCCACAGAATACTCCCAGTTTGATTATCTCTGATAGCGAAGCTGACGATGAAGAATCTGATAGTGATGGAAGTTCTGATGGTGATGAATATTCTGACGCAGACGAGAAGGGAATAAGTCTAATGAAGATAATGAAGGATTAACCAATAAGTAGTCTTTATTTCTTTCTTTGATTCTTTGTAATACTTGTACATTTATTCCTTCTTTCTGCATATTTGTGTTTCTTTCATTTTGACCTGCATTAAAACAATTCTTCTTTGCAATACAGTTAATCAATATAATCATTAATTCTTGAATCTTTGATTAAATCTATCATATGGAAGCAAATAACATTTTCTAATTTCATACATTCCCATACTTGCCTCTGTTATTTGAATCCAAATGAGAGATTTCATAAAAAAATTCTTATTGTATAACTTTGCAATCTTGTGCAAAGTAAATTTTGTTTCTTTTCAAAATCTCATTCCTGTGTGGTCTTATTTTGCTTCCTAATTAAAGGTCTTATTATGCCACCTCTTGTCATTGCGACAAAATCGCATGACGTCCTTGCACATTCATCAAAAACCCATTGATCTTGCCTTAACTTTTTCTTTTGTATTATGGCCTCTTCAGGAATGTTGCGACAATATGACAGGCCTAAATATTTTTGCGAAAATAAAGCCCCATGACATTGCTGTCTTGCGACGAAATCGCAGGAAGTCTTCGCACTTTCATGCGAAAACCCATTGATCTCGTCTTATCTTTTTCTTTTGTATTATTGCCTCTTCAGGCTTATTGCACAAATATGACAAGCCTTAATGTCCTTGCGAATAAAAAGTCTCATGACATTTGCGTCTTAAGATACTTATCAGCTCCCTAATTGAGGGTGCCGCCCTTATCTCCCCCCTGGTTTCCCCTTCAAGGAGGCGTACTTCTACCATACAAGGTTAGCTCCTCCCATCCAGTCTTAACAACAACCAGTTGTTTTCGCAGCCTCTTATCCCTTTTACCTATAGCGCTTATGGTTACGAGACTACACCCTAAGTGGGGTTTTCTTCAGGCCGAGTGCAGTATAAGCCAAGACTTGTCAAGAATGGAAAGGTACGCTTCAAACGTCCCTGGCACTCTTGACTCAACCGTGTACCTCGGCGCCTTGATCAGATCTGCACTCTTTGGGAGAGTCCTTATTACCTTAGTCGCCCAACCCAAGTCATATGCTTAAGCTGAGAATCCAAGGTGTCTCTCCCGGATGGGCTTCATTGACCCCAAATCTCCATGACTCAGGTTCCGGGGGTGGTGTAGCCTTTCCCTGAGCCATGCAACAGGTACCCCCTTATATGACGTACTTTAGGTCTTACATTTGCCTCTTGCGAAATTGTATTCGCGAACTAGGGTGTACGCCATAAAGGTTCGCCTCTTTCTCTTTTGTTATTCTTCTCTGATTATTTTCTGTAAAATTCATTATCTCTGTGAAAGTCTCGCAAATCATTATATTGTATTTGAATTTCACAATCTCAATTTTGTTGTTCAATCAAATATATTTTTGAGAATTTTACTTATTGCGAGAGTATCGCAACAACTTAATCATTCATACATTTCTTGTTTTTATTACCTTTGCCATCCTCTGCTTCTTTATTATTTTCTACTACTACTTCCTTGGTAGTGGTATGTTCATCGTTTTTATTCTGAGCTAGTATTAATTTCGAAATATCTCTTCTCCTTTCCTTTCGATTGTATCCACCATCAACCTCTCACTTCTTTGTACATCTTTGATTTTGTGTCGCCAGTTTTCCTTCTTGTTTGCTCTTCCTTCGCAAGATTCTATCTCAGTTTTGTAACATCTCTTTCCTTCGAACCAATCTCCCTTTATGATTCCTATACCATTGGAGTGAGGGAATTTTATGCACTGGTGGAAAGTTGAAGCTACACCTAGAATCCCATGTAGCCAAGGTCGACCAATTAACGCATTGTAAGGTGATTCTACATCAACGACACAGAATGAGATTTCAGAAGATATTCCCTTCAATGGAATTCGCATAGTAACCTCCCCTTTAGGCTTGTTAGCAGTACCATTAAAACCATGTATCTTATATGTTGATGGTATAAGATCATCATCTCTTCCACCCAAGGTTTTATAAGTATGATAAAATAAGATGTTCATAGAGCTTCCAGTATCGACTAGAATTCTATTGATTGCCCATGAATCTTCAGCTTCATCATCCTCATCTTCTTTCGGTTTTGGATTAATTTCTAATTTTATTACCAATGGATTGTCATGCACCTCTTCTCCTTCGGGAATTTCTTCTGCAGTAAAAGAAATGATCTGTTTCTGCCATTCCTCTACTGGCGAGATTTTCGCAATATTCATAATTTCTCTTCCATCATTATCTCTTGCGAACACTTTACTCAAAACATTATCATGAAAATCTTCAATTGTCTTATATGAATGTACGATAGAGTGACAGAATAGATTTTTTGCTTTTGCACCAACTTCTATGAAGAATGTTTCTCTATTTTTCATCGTATTCACTTTGTAATGTTCTGGTGGTGGTGGTAATGGTTGAGATTGCGGATGCCCTACCAGAAAGTCGTTTAGTTTTCCTTGATCTATCATTCTCAAAATAATTCTTTTTACATTTCTGCAATCATTTGTGGTATGTCCATGAAAATGATGATAAGAACAAAATTCATGACTCCTGTGGTTTGGAGGTGGTTCCGTTCCCATGTTCCACGGTGTTGGTATATTTTTCATCAATATTATAGCTTCCCATATCTTCTCCACACTTGCATTTAACGGTGGCATCTTGATTTCTTCCCATATTACCTTGTGACTTCCTTGTCCTTTATTGTAGTTTTGTCTTTGACCTCCATAAGTTTCTTGCGGTTGATCGAGCCTTTTGAATCTTGTTATTTCCTCCACGATTGTAGAAATTTATTTCTCTTTCATAGTCTTCTTGATCTCGGCTCCCCATAGCTACCAATTTCTGCTGATTGTTACTTGTCACCTTCTATTGTTGTACTTGCGAAGTATTCGCCACTGTGTTTATTAGCTTGGGTAATAAGCTTGCATTCGTTGTTTGTGAGATGGTGTTCGCAACTGGATATGATTCCATTTCATTTTGCCTTTCCTCTAGAGCAATGTATTCTTCTTGAAGTTCTCGCAATTCAGTCATTGTAATCGTATTCTTGACTCTGAAAATTTGGACATACAATAGGTTTGTTGCAAACATAACATTAATAAATGATAATATGAGATATCTCTCATCTACACGGCCAGCCATTTCGCTACACATAGTTCTCCATCTTTTAGTCAAGTGTTTCAAACATTCGCCAATCCTTTGTTTTAATCCAAACACATCTTCTATACCAGGTCGTGAGGAATTATTACTTATATATGCTCCCAAGAATGTAGTCTGCAAATGATTGAAGGAGGTTATTGTATTCTTTGGTAAACCTTCAAACAATTTTAACGCTTCTCCTGTTAAGCTGGATGCCAAATATTTGCACAATACCGCATCATGATTTTCCCATTGTAACATGCACCTCACATAGGCTTTAATGTGCTGAATTGCACAAGTTGTTCCATCAAAAATGCTGGTTAATGCGGGCAAATTGCATTTCGGTGGTATTCCTCTTAATTGTACTTCCCTTGTAAATGGAGTTTTCGCAACTTCTTCTATTGCTTCATCCAATTGTCTTCTACCTACTTCTCCTCTGTTATTTAGCATTCCTCTCATTTCTTCTAATTCTTTCAAGATTTGTTTATTTACACCTGAATCTTGATCCATTGGTCTCTTTAATTTTGCTTCTCTTCTTCTGCGTTCACCTCTATCTTCTCTTGCGAAATTTTGCATCTCTTCTTCATTATCCTCATCTCATCTTCTTTTGCGATTCTCTTCCTCATCTCTATCTTGAATTCGCAAATGATGATGTCTTTCGTTTTCCCCTCCATAATTTTGTTCATTTCTTATCAATTCAATTCGCTGTCTTTCAGCCATTCTTTTTACTCTATCATACTCCTCATTGAGATTATTGTTATTCCGGTTTTGTGTACGCCTTCTTTCTCGATTGTCATGATTTTTCTGGCGAATTGTCTCTTGAAGCTCTTGTTCTTCCATTTCCGCTCTCAATCTTTCACTTTCGCAGATTAAACGTGCTTGTTCAGCATAATGTCTTTCAATTTCTTCTTCAATTGTCTGTTGATTTCTTTGAGTTTCTCTCACATGTAAAATTCTTCTTCCTTCCTCTTGATTTCCTTCGCCATCTTGGTTATTTTGTCCCTGATTTTGCCCGTTCTCTTGATTTCCTCCAATTTGTCCATCATCAAAAGTTTCATTTTGTGGAACGTAACGATCATCAATTCTTTCTCTATTTTCGGGATATTCTTCATTAGGATTTGATATTTCTTCTTGAATATTGTTTCCAGCATTGATTGTGGGTGAATTTCGCCTCATTTCTCTTCTAGTCGATCTTGAATATGATTTTGTAATACTTCTCGATCTTCTATTCTGTAGTCTTATATTCTCCATCCTTAATTCGTGATTTTGCCTTGTTAAATTTGCACGCTCTTATGCTTCAGCTCTTCTTTCTTCATGTATTATTCGTCTCAATATTTCTAACGCTCCAATTTTCTCACCTCCATGAATTATTCCTTCATATGCTTCTTGATTTCTCTCTTCTTGTCTATAATTTTTGTTTTGTTGATCTTCTTCTATTTCTTGTGCTGAATTTGATCGCCAAGTGTGTATGCTCACCCTGTCATAATCTGTATTCCTCTCTTGAACTAGTGTTTGTTGAATTGGCAGTTGAAATTGATTTTCTCTATTATTTCTCATTCTAGTAGATTCTCCCATTTCACTTCTTTCTCTTCCAGCAATTCTTTTGCTTCTTCTAATACTAGTCAGTTGTTCGGATGTATTTCTTCTTCTAGCCATTTCTTCAATGTTAACAGTATTGCAAGAAATTATGAAAAATTCTTAATCAATCACTTTAAATTTTCACAAATCTCAATATCAATCTTTAGATTTTTCTAAAATAATCTTCAACTCCTCCCTGTTTCTAGCGCCATTATGTAGTTGCAGGAAATCCTACACTACACTCTTCATGTGATTTCATCATTGATCAGCTCATTTTAGGTTTATATTCTTAATTTTATTGATTGATCTTTGGATGTTCTTACAAGAAAAGATAAAGAACTCAAAAATGATCTCTGTTCTAAACTTTTTATCTCTCTTCTTTACTTGATTCTTACTCAGAAAAACCTCTCTCTCTTTACAATTCGAACGACTATTTATAAGGAAATACATAGTGGATGACAGCTAATCTGTCCCTTATTTTCGAGTATGGTTTGCGACATTCTCGCAACCTTACAGATGTTAATTTCGCAAACTCTTTAATTTTCGCAGGATTATCATATCTTTCTCGTGATCTTAGCTGACGTCATTTATTTTATCATTTCTGAAATTGTTCTGCGACGCTGTTATATTGTGTCACTGATAATTTCGCTGAAACATTGTCATTGCGAGATTCTGATCCTACATAGTCGTTCAAGTTGTAAAGAAAGGGAGAGATCTTTTTTGAGCAAGAAACAAGTAAATAGGAGAGAGAAAGTCTAGAGCAGAGATCATTCTTGATTTCTTTATCTTTTCTTGTAAGAACATTCAAAGACTGATCAATAAAATTAAGAGTGTAAACCTAAAAATGAGTTGATTAATAATGAAATCATATGAGGGGTGTAGTGTAGGATTTCCTGCAACTACATAATGGCGCTAGGAAAAGGGACCTTGAAGATCGAAAGTTGAAGATTGTTGTTGAGAATATTCAAATCAAGAAAGTGATTAAATAAATCAGTGAACCAGTTAAAAGAACGATGAATAGAATTAATGAAGATGACAAAAGATTGGAGTGTAATATGATAACAAAAATGATGGTTAATGAATTCCATGAAAACATCAAACGAAGAATACATAAACGAAATTTTGAAGGAAGGAAAGTTATGGAGGTAGAAAAGACATCATCCTTGAAAGATTGGGAAAAGCAAAAAAATTACATTCATGGCGGTAGAAATGCCAAAATAAAATTTGAACCACACATCTCCATTGGTTATCACAGTGCCTATTACGCGAAAAGAGAAGGAGACAACGACAAAATCCACAAGAGAATGGATATTGAACAGAACTTTAATCGATACAGGAAGTTCAGTGGATATAATATTTTATCACGCATTCCGGGGAATGGGATTTAAAGATGAAGAAATGTCCAGTTCAACATATTTTGTTCACGGCTTTGGAAAATCCACAACAAAACCTAAAGGAGAGATAGTGGTACGAATTCCACTTGGAGAAATCGAAACACATGTAACGTTGTGCGTGGTGGATATGGAATCGCCATATAATATGTTATTAGGAAGACCATGGATACATGCGATAAAAGTTGTGGTATCAACGTTGCATCAATGTATTAAATTCCCCACACCAAATGGAATAGGTGAAATCAGAGGAGATGTTGACAATGCGAAATTATGTCATCAAATTGAAGTAAAGCATTATGAAGGACAAGCAAAAAAGAAACAATTTCGCAGAAAGTTGGCAAAGGAAGCAAAGAAAGAAGAAGAATTTAGAGTATATATGATAAGGGCAAAAGAAGGCAAAGGAATACCCAGCGAAATTTCGGAAGAATGAGAAGGACCTATGGAAACAATAAAAGAACCAACACCAATGGGAGAACCTAAACCCAGTTGCACTGCCGCAGAACCAACAAAAGAAATAAACGTTGGGACTATAGAGGAACCTCTAATATTGAGAATTGGAACCAAAATGGATTTGGAATAAGAAGAAAGAATTGTTAACTTGTTGTGAGAATATAAAGATGTTTTCGCAGGAAGCATGGATGAGATACCGGGAATAGATCCATCGATTGCATGCCACAAGTTGGAGATTAACAAAAATGTGAGACCATTTAAACAGAGAATAAGAAAAATCGCAACAACTTACCATTCCTAAATAGAAGGAGAACTACAGAAAATTCTTGATGCGGGAATCATAAGAGAAGCTAAATACCCAGAATGGATAGCGAATATGGTCATTGTCCCAAAGAAAAACAAAGGAATCAGGATTTGCATATATTTCACTGATTTAAACAAAGCTTGCCCCAAATATAGTTTTCCATTACCAGATATTCCTCAAATGGTGGAATCCGCAGCGGGAAACGATAGGGTATCATCTTTAGATGGGTACAAAGAGTATAACCAAATCCCTCTCGCTGAAGAAGATCAAGAACATATTGCTTTCTTTTCCCCTAGAGGTTTATATTGTTACACGAAAATGCCATTTGGTTTGCGAAATGCGGGAGCGACATACCAAAGAATGGTAGAGAAGGTGTTCGCAAAATGGATACACAAAACATTAGAAGTATACGTGGATGACATGTTAGTAAAGAGTAAAGAAGCTAAGGACCATGTACAAGACCTGAGGGATATTTTTGAACAAATGCGGCAGTATAACATTAAATTGAATCCTGAGAAGTGTACTATTGGAGTTGCATCGGGAAAAATTTTAGGCTACATTGTATCAAAGGAAGGAATACAGGTTGATCCAGAAAAAGGGCAAGAAGTTCGTGACATGCCAACACCAGCAACAATAAAAGATGTACAGAAGTTGAATGGGCTTCTAGCTTCGCTGGGGAGATTTATTTCGCGATCATCAGACAAATGCAAATATTTTTTCGATATACTCAAGAAGGGTGCGAAATTTAAATGGACTGATGAATGTGAAAAAGCTTTTCAAGGGATCAAAGAACATCTTATGAATACAACTATTTTAAAAAAAGCAGAATCGGGAGGAATTATTGATCTATCTTGCGACGACGTCGCATGCATTAAGTGCTGTGTTATTGTGAGTAGACGCAGGAGTGGAGAAACCCATTTATTACATTAGCAAAACTTTTAATACTGCCGAGAAGAATTACTCAAAGATTGAAAAGTTAATCTTAGCATTAGTTTATGCATCATTTAAGCTCCGCATATACTTTCAAGCACACAAGATAAAGGTATTAACAAAAGTACCCATTGAATCAGTGATGAAGAATTCTAAAAGACCAGGAAGAGTTGAGAGATGGAATGCACAAGTAGGCCACTTTGATATTAAATATGGAATTTTGTCTTCACCAAAATCACAAGTTGTTGCAGATTTCTTGGCAGAATTTCCTTTAGAAGAAGATGAAGCAGTAGAAGAAATGATGGATGTAGAAGAAGAGCCTGGAGATCCAAAAGATTTATTAACATAACCAAATAGATGGGAGATATTGGTAGATGGATCATCAAATGGAGAAGGAAATGGAGTTGGAATTGTTTTAATTTCGCCAGAAGGAATAAAGATGGATTTTTCATTCAGATTGGAATTTGCATCCACTAATAATGAAACAGAATATGAAGTGGTGATACATGCCTTAAAATTCGTAATAGAAATGAAACTAGAAAATGCCAGGATCACTAGTAATTCACAGCTAGTTATTCTCCAAATAAAGGGAGAGTATACTACAAATGAACCATCCTTGAAGAAATACAAGAAGCTGGTTGAAGAATTGTCAGCGAAAATCCCAAAAATAAAATGAGGGCACATTTCAAGAAAGGATAACAGACTCGCAGACGCTTTTGCTTTCATCTCAAGCATGATGACAAATCCAACTGCAGGATGCATAAAAATACAAACACTTTTGTCACCATCAATCAATAAAGAAGAAGAAGACGTGGATGTGATGATAATAGACAATGAAAAAGAAGAACAAATGAACAATATCGCAGACTGGAGAATGGAACTTCATGCATATTTGGCGAAAGGAGAAACACCACGAAATAGATTGGAAACACACAAGTTAAAAAGTCGTGCAACGAATTATGAATTAAGAGATGGGTTGTTATACCGAAAATCCTTTAATGGACCATCACTCAGATATTTGACATGAGAGGAAGGAGAAAAGGTTCTAAAAATGTTACATAGTGGGGATGCTGGCAATCATAGTGGAGGAAGATCTTTGGCACATAGAGCAAAAATGCAACGTTATTACTGGCCATACATGCATGAAGATGCAAAACAAATATCAAGACGTTGCGAAGATTGTCAGCAGCATGGAAAGAAAATACATGCACCTGGAGAACCATTGTCATCTTCAACCAGTGTGTGGCCTTTTGGAAAGTGGGGCTTAGATATTATGGGGCCATTTTTACCAGGATCTGGACAAAGAAGATACTTAATAGTCGCAACAGATTACTTCACAAAATGGACAGAAGTGAAGGCAGTACAGCATATTCGCGACAAATATATCTTTACATTCATATTCGAAAATATCATTTGAAGATTCGGAATTCCTGCACAGTTGGTATCTGATAATGGGAAACAATTTGAAGGACAGAATATAGAAATGCTACTTAATGCATTCAAGAGAAAATGTGGAAAGTCTACTCCTTTGTATCCACAAGCTAATGGGCAGGTAGAAGCAACAAACAAAACAATTCCAGATATATTAAAGAAGAAATTGGAAGGACATCATAGAGCATGGTGCGAACAAGTACATAATGCAGTATGGGCTTATAATACAACTAGAAGAGAAGCTACTGGAATATCACCTTTTTGTTTCACATACGGAGTTGAAGCGGTGTTACCAACAGAAGTTGTTATTCCGACAACAAAAAGAGAAGCTTGGGAGAAAAATCTTAGTGCGGGCTTGATTTTAAATAAACTTGATGAATTAGAAGAAAGAAGAGAAAAAGCTTTACAACATATGGACAATTATCAGCGAAGATTAGCCCGAGAATATAATAAACGTGTCAAAATACGCGAATTTCAATCAGGAGATTTAGTTCTGCGAGAAACATCAATATATCAACGAGAAAATGGTGGAAAATTAGCGAAAAAATGGGATAGACCTTACATCATTAAGGAGATAGTTGGAACAAGAGCTTATAGATTAATGGATCCAGAAGGAAGAGATGTTGGTCATAGATTAGACAGATCATGGAACAGGTTGTACTTAAAAAGATATTATCCGTAAGAAGCTTTGAGAAGTTATGGATTCTGAAAGAATAATTGCAAGATTACTCATATCAAAACAAGATCATGATGTGCGAAATTTTCGCAGAGATAATCACAGAACAATGACATAAAAGAAAGGGGCGAACCTTTATGGCGTACACCCTAGTTCGCGAATAAAATTTCGCAAGAGGAAAATGTAAGACCTAAAGTACGTCATATTAGGGGGTACATTTTTCATGACTCAGGTAAAGGCTACACCGCCACCGGAACCTGAGTCATGGAGATTTGGGGTCAATAAAGCCCATCCGGGAGAGGCACCTTGGATTCTCAGCTTAAGAATATGACTTGGGTTGGGCGACTAAGGTAATAAGGACTCTCCCAAGGAGTGCAGATCTGATCAAGGCGCCGAGGTACAAGGTTGAGTCAAGAGTGCCAGGGACGTTTGAAGCGTACCTTGCCATTCTTGACAAGTCTTGGCTTATACTGCACTCGGCCCGAAGAAAACCCCACTTAGGGTGCAGTCTCGTAACCATAAGCCCTATAGGTAAAAGGGATAAGAGGCTGCGAAAACAACTGGTTGTTGTTAAGACTGGATGGGAGGAGCTAACCTTGTATGGTAGAAGTACGCCTCCTTGAAGGGGCAACCAGGGGGAGATAAAGGCGGCACCCTCCATTAGGGAGCTGATAAGTGTCTTAAGACTCAAATGTCATGAGGATTTTTATTCGCAAGGATATTAAGGCTTGTCATATTTGTGCAACAATCCTGAAGAGGCAATAATACAAAAGAAAAGGATAAGACGAGATCAATGGGTTTTCGCATGAAAGTGCGAAGACGTCCTGCGATTTCGTCGCAAGATGGCAATGTCATGGGGCTTTATTTTCGCAAGAATATTTAGGCCTGTCATATTGTCGCACTATTCCTGAAGAGGCCATAATACAAAAGAAAAAGTTAAGGCAAGATCAATGGGTTTTTGCATGAAAATGCAAAGACGTCCTGCGATTTTGTTGCAATGACAAGAGGTGGCATAATAAGACCTTTAATTAGGAAGGCAAAATAAGACTACATGATAAAACAAAATATTTATAAGTATTCGTAACAGATTATTTTTTGCAAGAAAGATAATGAGAGGCAAGTATGGGAATCAATACACAAGAAGCATTATCTTTCTCATCAACAAAATATTAAAAGGAAAAGTTGATTCCAAAGTTGGTTGAAAAATGTAACTCGCAAAAGTGATAAAAATAAGACAGTTCAAGAAGACAAAGCTACATAAGAATCTCAAGCTTCAGTATTAATTTCAGTAGCAAGAGATAACAGAAATTCTTCGCCAATATTCTCGCAAGCCTCTCCTTCATTTCGGTTTTGATCTTCGCCTTGACTAGCATCTTGATTATCGCCAGCAATTACTTCTTCAGGAGAAATTTCTTTCTCATTTTGATTAACACCAGCAGATGCTTCTTTAGAAGGAATCTCTTCTTCATCTTCCAAGAAATTATCCTCTGCACCACTTTCGTAATCATAATCACTATTAGCAGGACGAGGAACTTCATCATCATCTACTTCTAAAGGATCAATTGATGTCGGAGGAAGAGATTTGGACAATAAAATGTCATTTACAAGGACTTCAGCCCGGAGATGAACTTGACGAAGAAGTGCTCTCTGATGATTCTTATCTTGAATATCCTTAAAATAAGCAAGATAATCAAGTCTTCTTTCTGCTCGGTCGCGAGAACCAGTAAGCGCGAAGACGAGCAATGCATTTTCTTTGCGAATTTTGGCATATTTAGCCTGTAAAACAGAAATAGAAGAATGAAGATTCTTCTCAGACTCTGCGAAAGATAGAATACAAAATTTCATTAAGATGAAGAATTCAGAAAGATATGACAAAGAAAAGATAATTAAGGAAGTCAAACTATTATGATTACCTTCCTTTTGCGAAATAAGGTGTTGAATCAAGGACAGACAACTATTCTCCCAACGGTCCATTACGTCATCAAATTTATCTCCAACTAAACCTTTAAGTCGAGACTGAAGATTTTTCTCTTTAGAAATAAGAAAGGCATTTTTATTCGCAAGAGAAGAATAAGATTCTTCTAATTTGGAATATTGTTCTTTAAGTTGATTCGCCTTTACACTTAAATCTATTCTACCTTGAATGAGTGTATCTCTTTCAGCGATAGATGACTCTGTTACTTCTTTAAGTTCATTTCTCAAAGAGCGAAGAGTTTGCTCTTGGTCATCACATAATTTTTGAAGAATACTAAGTTGTTGCGAAGATATCGCCATCTTGTTTAAATAAGTTCGCTTCTCGTGAGATAAGGTTTTATTCTCATCTGTTAAAGTTTTCATCCCTAAATTAGCTTTAGTTAAAGAATAAGAAAGACGAGATACTTCATTACTAAATAAATCTTGTCTTTGAACTAATTGGGTATTTTCATTTGTAAGATTATTTATATGATAAAGAGAATATGAATAGAGGTTATCTAATTGGTTATATTGATCCATCAAGATTTCTTTATCAACACGGTCTTCTTCAACAGCAGATTCAAATTGATATCTCTCCATTATTCGTTTCTGGTTTAAAGCTTAACATGCGAAAGAGGGATTTCAAAGATAATTAAATATGGGAAGGATAAAACCATTAAAAAGGCAAATTAAAGACACAGATAAGAAAATCATACCTCTCAATTCATCATTCTTCTTGCGAAGATTGTCACGATCCAGCAAAACATTCTGACGCTTCTGATTTTCGATACGAAGAGCATACATTCTTTTTCCAAAGCTGTCTGCGAAGCAGCTCTGTCAGAACCCAAATGCTTGCTCAGAATTTCGCAAACATTAGACTTGATATGATCAATAGATGACTTCTTGACATCATCCAGAACTTCAGATAAAACTTTGAAGGAAATATCTATCCCTTCCACGGTTTCTTTCGAAAGAGGAAGAGACTTAGGTATAGAACTGGTAGAGATAGAAGGTTGAGAAACATTCTCAATGGGAAGAGAAGAAGTTTCATTCACAGAAGGATCAATAAGGGGGGTTTCAGTCATTGAAAGGTCAGCTGAAGAAATGAAGTCTGAGGCAGCTTTTTCGCGAATTGGAGATAAAGGTTTATATTGCGAAGATGTCGCAGGAGATTTAGAAGAGATGAGTAAGTGGAAGGGAACAGAAGTTGGAACAGTTTCAAGGTGGCGAGATTTCTTGAGAGGTTTATTAACGTCTATATCACCCTCCGAATTACAATTCAGATAAGAAACAGAGGCAACAATATTGTTATTAGAAAAGGATAGTGTTTCTTACTACCTTCTCATTCGCAGACTTTCTTTTATGCGCAACAACCTTATGCTGCGATTTGGGAATGTTAGGGTTCTGAACTGTAAATTTAGTGTTAGAGGCGCTTTTGCTGAAATAACAAGAGTATGGGAATCACATAAACAACATCAAATAAGGAAATAAACAAGATCAATTTCAGCAAAACTCATAAAGAAGAAAAAAGAAAACTAACCTTGATGAATCCATGGAAAACAGTAGCAGGGAGATTGTTTCGAAGAAAATTACAAACTATGAAGATCTGCAGAAGAAATAATATGAAGATGAAGAAGAACTTAAAAAGATTGAAGAAGAAAGAAGAAAAGTTGCAATAATGGAATTTGCAGAAGAACGATGAAGTTGCAGAGAAAATAAAAAGAAATAAAAAGAGAGTGAGAAGGAATATATATAGAGGGAATTTCTCCTCGAGAAAATAAACACGATTAATATGGAAAGATATAAGCGGTTAAAAAGCAACAGTTACAAAAGACGTGTCGAGAAATAGATGGAAGAAAGAATACGTGTGATAAATGCAGAATATGAAGAGGAGAACAGCTGCGGCATTTCTCACATCATTCTATACTTCGCAGAAAAGATATGAGAAGAGGCAAGATGTAGGATCAGAATCTCGCAACGACAATATTTCAGCGAAATTATCAACAACACAATACAACAGCGTCGCAGAACAATTTCAGGAAGAATATAATAAATGACGTCAGTTACGATCACGAGAAAGATGTGATAGTCCTGCGAAAATTAGAGAGCTTGCGAAATTAATATTTGTAAGGTTGCGAGAATGTCGCAGATCATACTCGAAAATAAAGGACAGATTAGCTGTCATCCACTACGTATTTCCCTATAAATAGTCGTTCAAGTTGTAAAGAAAGGGAGAGATCTTTTTTGAGTAAGAAACAAGTAAATAGGAGACATAAAGTCTAGAGCAGAGATCATTCTTAATTTCTTTATCTTTTCTTGTAAGAACATTCAAAGATTGATCAATAAAATTAAGAGTGTAAACCTAAAAATGAGTTGATTAATAATGAAATCATATGAGGGGTGTAGTGTAGGATTTCCTGCAACTACATAGTAAGTTGGAAAAGTAGGTTTTGTGGGTATATCTCTAGTAAACCCTCACGAGACTATAGCTCGTCCACTAGGGACACCTAGGGGTTCAAAGGCTTGTTATACGTGCTAAGTGTGACCGTATCCTCGACGACATGGAGTTGTATCTATTTGTTTTAGTTTAGTTTGCTCGAGGACTAGAAAAGTCTAAGTGTGGGGGAATTTGATAGGTGTCTAATACACCTTGATATTTATCTATTTTTTATGCTTTCTTCGCGAGTTTTCTTGTAAAAAATGTATCTTATGATTGATTTTGAGTTTATCAGGTGTCATGGAGTCATTTGGAGCTAAATGAGGAGAGAACGTCCATTTTGAGCATGAAGGGTGACTTGGTCATTTTAGAGGCGAGTGATATCCGTAGCCCAGTCAAGGATAAGGTACAACCAGTTGGAGCCTTATAAGAATTGCTAAAAACACCCATGGGTGTTGATATCCGTCCCATACTAATGGACCTAGTTAGGTCGAACTCGGCTGTTTCAGACAACATTTTATTTCTTTTATTCATCTGCAAATGGGGTGAACTGATGGTGATTTTGGTTCAAGATTGAGAAGATGATTTCGATGTTCAAGAAGGCAAAGAAAGTATGGGTTAAAATTGAATATGATGTTGCAGCAGTTAAAGTGGAAATTATATAAATATCCCTTATTTTGATGGGCTTTACAAATATCCCTTATCGGACAATAAATATGCCCCTCATCTTTCACAAGGAAATCCTTAAATCGTTAATACCAAATTAGCCTTCCTATCTCTATTGAGTACTAGCGTATCATTTATTCTGCTCTTTCATTTCAGATCTAAAACATTTCTCTTCTCTCTTTCCAGAAAACACCACCACCATCCACCTCCATCTTCATCATCGCTACCACCGCTACTACCACCTTATTTATCCCCACCACCACAACCACAACCACAACCAAAAACGCCGCCACCACCACAACAATAACACCAAAACCATCTCCATCGACACTTTCGACGACTATAACAACTATTTTGATCTATATTTACGCAGATTAATTATCATCAAAGTGAATGGACATCGAACCTCAACTATTTCATCAACAAACCAATAATAGTAGATAAGTTTTCATTCTGATTTTGATTTTTATTCAATTGAATTGATGATATTATCTTGGAAAATAACATTCCGAGGAGTTATTTTAGAGTTTGTAAAACCTAATAAATCTTTAAAATCCTCTTTCAGTTCATAGTTAATCTTTCGATCTGTTATCCTTTGACGATTCTTATCATTCGGA
Organism: Papaver somniferum; assembly: GCF_003573695.1. Lineage (NCBI taxonomy): Eukaryota > Viridiplantae > Streptophyta > Magnoliopsida > Ranunculales > Papaveraceae > Papaver > Papaver somniferum. Next base: position 160,855,542 of record NC_039364.1, on the reverse strand, counting down.
GTTAAAGATTACAAAAAAAATGATAGAAACCTAGACTAAAAAGATAGAAAAGTGATAGAAATCCTTTGATTGGGGATTAACCACCGTAATAACAAACTTAAAACTGATTATATTTCTTGTGATAATTCAACCCTAAAACAAACTATGAATTTATATAGAGAATCCTAGCTTGAATCCTAAGCAAATAATAAATAAGGAAACACAAACTCATTCCTAAAATAACTAATATTCCTAATCGGTGTTGGTATCCCAACATCCCCAGCCTCATGAAATGCAACTTGTCCTCAAGTTGGATTGGTTGAATAATTCATTACGATAACATCATCAGTGTCGGCTCCTTCAAAAAGTAGTAATTGACCTTATCCTGTTCCTTGGCAACGATGACCTTGCCTATAAACTTGGTCACAACCAAAACATAAACCTTGCTTGCGCTTTTCTTCTTGCTCGAACCTAGAAATTCGACGAACAGGAGTTTTGGTAGACGTAGTTGCCACAATGGGTGTTGATGCATTTTTGGAGACTCTGCAGCTTTAAAACTTGATGTTGCATTGATAACATCCTCTTGAAGAAGTGCCAATTCAAAAGCTTCTGATAATCTTCTAGGTCGACGCATTCGAACACCTGCTCTTATATCTTCACGTAGAGAAGAAAGAAAAATACTAATTTGATGCTCTTCGACCATCCCATGAACAAAATTTAATAACTTTTCAAACTCAGTAATAAGGTTGCGAACAGTATCTTTTTGTGACAACTTAGATAAAGTACTACATGCATCAATATGTTGTCGATTACCGAAACGAGAACGAAGTGCACGCGAGAACTGTTCCCACATTAATTCTCCTAAAGAATCTTTGATCCATCGATACCATGCATTAGCATCACCATCAAGATGTGATGCAGATATTGGTACCTTTTGAGCGTCAGCTACCGCATGAAGAGAAAAATATTGTTCATCTTTAAAAATCCATCCTTCCGGATCATCTCCACTGAATGCAGGGAATTTCAGATTGATAGTACCTCCACGAATGATAGGACCACAATTAGCCCCATTGTTACCTTGATTAGCACCACCATTATTCCCATTGTTACCTTGATTAGCACCACCAGCAGGTTGCAAACGAAGTAGAAGAGTTTCAATGTTTTGATTAGTAGTTTGCAGTTCCGTGAGGAGGTTCTCTTGAGTTTCCTGGAAGGTTTCAAATCTTGTGTTGGCAGCGGTACGATCTACCCGCATCTCATTAATCAACGTCGTCAAAGATGTGTTGACAGTTTCAATTCGCTCAGCTAATTGAGTATTAGTTACACCAGTCATCTTCACGAATCAATATGGTTGATGGCAACAGAAGCAACACACAGTCGTTGTCGAAAACAAAATCTAGTATACTGACGTATATCTTATGATGCTTGTAAGTGACTTGATATAATTAATTAATGAACCAAAAGACCACAGTATACGTGACAAATCTTAAACACCAGAAAATACTCACCCGAATTAGACAAAACCGATAATGCCTTTTGTGTCGTCGTCCTCTTGTTGTGAGCTCTCTGCGGCTGCAAACTCGGATAGGGAATTTTTTTTTTTTTGAGAAAAAAGACTGAATGACGTTTTTCGATTGATAACGAAACGACAATCACACTTTTTGTTTTTTAACGGCGACGCTTATTCGATTGATAACATAGCGACACAGTGATAATGGTATTGCAGCGGAAGATAGGAAAGAAAGAACGGGCTCTAGATGCCAGATGATAGCAACCTAGACTAAAAAGATAGAAAAGTGATAGAAATCCTTTGATTGGGGATTAACCACCGTAATAACAAACTTAAAACTGATTATATTTCTTGTGATAATTCAACCCTAAAACAAACTATGAATTTATATAGAGAATCCTAGCTTGAATCCTAAGCAAATAATAAATAAGGAAACACAAACTCATTCCTAAAATAACTAATATTCCTAATCGGTGTTGGTATCCCACCAAAAAAACTCAGGAAAAACTTTCATCAAAATTTTTAGGGTTCATTATTGTGTTTCAACTGTTTTAATCAGTTGGTTTGATTTTAGATTGGGTTCCATATTTGTTAACTAGAGGATCTTAATCGAAATTATCCATCAAATCTTTTTGAATTTGGTATAATTTCGACTTTCAAAATAATTTTATAGGGTTCAATTTTGTGTTTCAGCTGTTTTAGTTCCTTGTTATGAATGTGGTGGTGGTAGTGCTGATGCTGGTAGTCATGGAGGCGACGTTTCTGTTGATAATAGTGCAATTAAACAAATCAACTACTGGGTGTTATTATTGAGCTTACTGATGGATACTCAGCTGGTAAGTTTCAAATTCGAATAATGAATTCCAGTATGTTAAGTTTAGAGTAGGCAGTGATTGTGGTGTTGCTGTGTCGGCCATACAAATGTTATTGATTGGTAGCTTCTGGGCAGTTTTTTGCAATTCGCAATTGGTAACTTCTCATCAACATTTGCTTTGTATGTGACTACTGACTGCTCAGTCAGGTTGACAAGGCATATGAACACGGAGGAGGAGGAGGTGTTTGTACTATGATACAGGTACATGATAGAGTGGTGATGGTGCTGATTTGTAGTGGTATGCTTCGTATGAACTCGACATGTTTTACGTCAACAGAACTTTCTTAGAATTATGGCTTTGTTTAAATTTGACTCAGGATGTTGTGGTTATGTGCATGTCATTATTGTCTGATTATATGCATACTATCTTATTTTTTTGCTTTTGTTGTGTGCATCTTATAGATAGATTTTTGTGTCTTTTCTTGTTGTTATGTAGAGGCATATTTGGTATGGACGCAACTTGAAATAACTTTACAAGTCGAAGTTGTTGAACCAAATGATCTGCGAAATGCAACTAACTTTTGAGATTCTAAGATGATATAACATTTGCATCCTTTTAATATGTATTACTTTTCATTTGAGTTTCTCTGTCCAGTTTGTATCGGAAGAGTAGTCCAACTGTGAACTTTTCTACTCTCTGTAGGAAGAGTAGTCCAACTGTGAACTTTTCTACTCTCTGTAGGTAAATTTTAGTACTCGAGGATAAATTAGTTATAGCTAGGTTGAGAAATGATTAACTTGCCTAAAGAATTGAGTCTGTTTCTGAAACAATGCATTTCATTTTGATTTTCCGAAACAGTGTTACTAGGAAGACATGTAAATGAATAGCGGTACGATGAATTTGTGGTGCAATGGTAGCACGACTGACTCCATGTCAGTAGATGCGTGTTCAATTCATGTCAGGTTCATTAATTTTAGTACATCAATTTTTTTGAGATCAACTTTGGTTGTTGACCCAAGATTTTGGGATCAACTTCGATTGTTGACATCATATTATTTTTTTTCTTATTTTTTTGGGATCAACTTCGGTTGTTGATACCATATTTTGGATCAACTTTGATTGTTGACACTGTACGTTTTCTAAATTTTTATATTTGGTACAACTTTGGTTTTGATTCTTGATTTTAGGGTCAACTTTGATTGTTAGCACCATATTTTTGGGATCAACTTTGATTGTTGACAATATACATAGTCTGAATTCATAATTTTAGCATCAACTTTGGTTGTTAACATTGCATTTTGGGGTCAATTTTGGTTGTTGATATCATATTTTTGGGATCAACTTTGGTTGTTGATACCATATATAATCTGAACATTTTCTGAATTTTTAATTTTGGCATCAACTTTGGTTGTTAACACTGTATTTTAGGGTCAATTTTGGTTGTTGATATCATATTTTTGGGATCAACTTTGGTTGTTGATACCGTACATAATCTGAACATTTTCTGGATTTTTAATTATGAGGATCAACTTCGATTGTTGACACTATATTTTATTTATTTTTTATTTTTGGGATCAACTTCTGTTGTTGATACCATAGGTTTGTTTTTGGGATCAACTTCGGTTGTTGATACCAAATTTTGGTGGCGGCGGCGGTGGTGGTGGTGGCGGTGCCGGCAGCGGCGACGGTGGTGGTGGACTGGTGGTGGTGGAGCGGTGGTCGTTGAACGGTGGTCGAATGGTAGTTAAATGTTGTTGGTGGTGGTAGTGGTGGTGGTGGAATAGCGGTGGTGCTAGTGGTGGCGACGACAATGAAGTGGTAGAGAAAGAAATTTGTTGTATTTTTGAATTTTTGAAATTGTTGTATTTTGAAATAAATAAAAATATTCTATGAGGAGGGTATTAAGGGAATCTAATTTTGAGTGGATAAGGTTATTAAATGATAGGGGTATATTTATTGTTGTATAAGGGTATATTCGTTGGGTGTCAAAATTAAGGGCATATAATTAATGTACCCTAAATGTGATGAACTGGGAGTATTTAGGTCTGTAATTATTGAACGGTTAGGGTTTGTATTTGAATTAGAATCGAGAGAAGAAGAAGTTGATACTGATTCAAGGGGAGAGATGAATTTGTGGTTGTAAGCTTGAGAAGGAATTAAACTAAGGTTTTCTGATGTTGATTTGGTAATGCTAATGAAGAAATTCATGGGTTTGGTTGTATTGAGAAGAAATTGAAGAAGATAGAGCTTGAATCAGAGAACGGCATTTGTTTCAAATTGAGAGATGGAGTTGCTGTCATGTGCAATACAGGGAAGATTGAGAAGTTGAGATGATGTTGAAGCTACAGATATTTCTGTAATGATGAGAATTAGAAGAGTGGGTTTTGGTGGAGGTGTTTGAAGGTTCAGCTAGTGCTTGACAGGTTTGCAGGGAAAGGTTGAATCTGTGTTGCAGTCGCACCATACATGGGAGTTCCAGTATTGTTTGTGCAGATGTTGTTTGAGTTGAGTTGTATGCAGTTGAGAACAGGAAATGCAATGCAGGGAAGACAAAGTGCTGGTGCTGGCAAGAAGCTCTGAAGGAAAAGGTGGTGCATATGTTGCATCAAGGAATGAAATGATGGGAGCTGAGCTACAATTTATTACCTGGTCATGTGCAATGCAAGGATTACTGTGGTGCTATGAACTGGAGAACTGAAGCTGAGACTGGAAATGGTGGTTACAACTGAGGTGCTAGTGGTTGAGCTTACTGAGCTGAAAGTAATGGGTTTGTTTGAGATGAAATGGAGAAGCTGGTTTGAAGATGGAGAATGGTACAGAGTTGTTGCAGGCAGGAAGCTACATCAGCTGAGAAGTTAGATGAATGCCTAGGAGGATTGCAGTTCAAGTTGGTGGTTCTGTAACAACAGATACAGGGAATGAGCCGCTATAATTGAATGGGTTTGAGTCTGAGAACATATGAAGTGGTGATCAATAAGGGTTAAGATATCATCCTTGAGCTGAGAATATATAGGCAAGAGACTGAGATTGAGGATTGAGGTGTGCAATGGATGTTATTATAGTGGAGATTCGCAGAGACTGGTGCTTCTTAAAGGAATTGAGATGCAGAGATTATGAGATGGAAATGGTTACTGTTGTTGATGGACTGGTGTTGAAGCAACGGTAGGAGATAAAGCTGCAGGTCAAGGTGGTCTGAGCTAAGATAGTCAAGGTGATGTATGTGTTGTTTGTTGCTGCATTCTGCAGAAGGTGAATTTGTGGTTTTGAGCTAATGGGTTGGAGGAATTCTGGAGGTGGTGGATGGAGCAAGTCAGGACTATGGAATTTGTGGGAATATGTGTGGTGGTAAATGGCTGGAGTTGCTTGTCAGTTCCAGGTGACTGACAGGCTTAAGTAAATTTTGGATTGCATTATGGTCATGTATTGGGCTGGAACTTGAGTTAGGCGGAAGTGGTCAGGCCTTGGCCCAGACTTGGAAAGCACGATTCTTCCTAGGCTATATAAGCTCTCTAGGGTTTTATTCTAAAAAAAAAGATATCTCTTCTTCTACTTTGTTTTCTAGGGTTTAGAACATGATGCTTTCTTCTTTGCTTTTTGTTATGAACTCCATTAACACAAGTAGTTGATTCTCTTATTGGTTAAAGATGTAGTTGGATTTTGAAACCAAGTAATGATTTTTATGAATTAGTTTTCTCTCAATATTATCGTTTGATTTCTACCGCTTATAACAATTGCATGATTGATGTATTGCAATATGATTGAATGTTTGTTTAGTTAAGTCTAGAATTGATTGAACTTATATTCATATCTATAGCTAATTTAGGGTTCATAATCGAGCGATAACCTTGAATACGAGTAGCATGATATGATTATGGTTTATAGTGATACATCATTGTAATCATATGTGGAAATTGACCTTTGTCCGAATTGTCATGTGCAATGTATGACAATTGCATCGATTAGCCTATTTCTGAAACTTAATGCTCTTGGGAATTGAAGTTAATTAGCACAAGGCGTTAGGTTATTCTTTAGGCAGAATTCACATAAGCAGCTCTAATGTGTGTGTTGATGACTTAGGAAATTTACAGAGTATTCTTGCAATAAGGTATTCTAGGGCTTTTGATGATAGCGATATTAAATACGAATTCAATTCATACATTCAAAAACTTGTTTACAATTGAAGATGAACCTTTACCCAATATTTTCACACTCTTGATTTGCGTGTTTGCTTTGCTTCATTTATTTTTATAATAACTTAGCTAATAAAAATCAGAAAATCCCCCATTGTTTTATATAGGAAACCGAGACATCTTGACAACCCAAGACCTCTCTGTAGGAATGATCCTTTCTTGCCCTTGCTTCATTATATATTTTGAGTAGTAAGAAATTGTAATTATTTTTGACGCCTACGATAGCGATCAATAAGCCCGAATTTAGAGGTTAGCTAGACTTTGTCTGTTGCTATCGATTTCCAGTCTCATCTTGACCTACGATCAAAAAGGAAATCACACATATAGGATTATCTGTGGGAGGCAGATTGGTTTAAAGTCTTCAATTGATTTGAAGCAACTCTTAGCCTGTAAAGGATGCCAGCCAAGAGAATCATTTGCGCAGAATCCTGCTGGAAATAAGGAACGCTGAGTAACTGAATTGTTGTGAGGGTTTAATTCGGTCTCAACTACATTCTAGTCCAAAGTTAATTTGTGGTAGGCTAGCGTCTGTACCGGCTTAATACAATCTGGTGTTCGAGTCTGGACTAGGTTCCAGGGTTTTCTGCATTTGTGGTTTCCTCGTTAACAAAATTTCTGGTGTTTGTGTTATTTCTTTTTCCGCATTATATTGTTTATCTTTATAATTAAAATATCACATGTTGTACGTTAATCAATCGTATTAGATATATCCATCCTTGTTTGTTGGATACGACTTGATTGATATTTAGAAATTGATCTTTAGAATCACCCAAGTACTCTCAGACGTAAATCAAGTTCACGTACTTTCGTATGTAAAATTTTTGATTATAATAGAAAGAAATATAACTCTGAATATAATTCCTCGATTGAGATTAATTATGTTGAACTCTCGGAATGGTATGTAGGTTTTTTTTTCCATACAGGTTTCCTAAGAAAAATTTGGTGGTGTATTTTGGTACCCCCAGAGTTTTCAAAAAGAGGCAAGATGAAAGGATTACTCATTATCTTCATCATTGGAATCACCCAAAGAAGCTTGAATTTTATCAATTTCGTTCTTGATGTCGGGAAATTTTGTAGCAAGCACACATAATTGTTTTTGCGTACCTTTTACCTTGGAGTTGATCTTACAAACATCCTTGTGAATTTTGACTCAAGGTTGTTAGATCACAAGAATCGTCAAGAGGTGAAATAGATGCCTTTTTTTCTTTCAGATCCATCAGAGTTTTGAATTCTTCTAGGTGTTCTAATGGAGTGTCCTTCATGTATTCTAAGTCAGAGCTTTCCACATCAGAGAAATGTGCAACCGAAGGTGCCTCCTCAATTGTCATTTTTTCAGCATGAATCCACGTTCGTCCAAGGATCATGTCATATCCAGGATCCTCCTTGATTATGTGAAATTTGGTTTCTTCCCAGGTTGAACCAATTTTCATTTTGAGAATGATGTACCCATATGCATCTCTAGTAATTACTTCGTGATCTCTGACCGAGATAGGGCATGAGTAGCTTCTTTTCGAGTAATTCTTGTAGCTCTGAGGGTCTTTAAAGGAACAATATTGATAGTTGTACTAACATCGATTAGCGCTCGCTTTAACTCATTTCCTTTGAGATGGACTATGGTAAGAAGTCCCCGGTCGTACATTTCCTTGTCTATGGATGTAGGTTTAGAGAGCGTTTCTGGAATGGACAAGAGTTTCCCCGATACTATGTTGATTCAAAGCCATGAACATGTCTTTCTTTTGAGCTTTTGACAGATAAAGCAATTCACATACATGCTCGATCAAGGATTGAACTGCTTCTTTGACCGGTTGTTCAGCGAGTGTAAAGGTTCTGATTGAGAGAGGATTCATGTGGACCCCTTCAGTCCCAAGTTATCATGAGTCGACCTTTTTCTTTGAAAATGCGATTTAAGATTCTGCAGTCGCTTGTTGGATGATTGACGAATCTATGAAAGAGGAACTAACGTGGATTCTCCATCTCCTCCACAGTTGGTTCTCTCCTAACATAGGCAATTTGATCGCACCGTCTTGGATCCATACCTGTAATAGATCGATCACCTCCTCAATGGGAAAAGGAAAGTATGATCTGCTTGGTAGTTTTGCTGACGCTGAGCTGGGGCTTGTACATTTCGGGTTTGGTTATCCTTTCTCAGTGCTTTTGAAGGCTGGGATGTTGGAGAAGCATTCCCGTGCTATTGTACCTCGGATTTCCTCTTGCTACCTTCAGCAACAACATTTGTGGAAGGTTGGAGATTATATTGCTTATTGATCAGGCGCCTGGTGCTTCCTCGACTTTCTTGCGGTTCTTCGACCTTTGTAGCTTTTGCTCTTTCCAGTATGACTGGATCAGTGGTTACTGACCGTTTAGATGCTTCATGAAGCTCTGAGAAAGTATGGAATCGCAGATTCTCCAGTAAAGCTCTATAGACCGGGATCATTCGTTAATACAAAAGTCCACCAGTTTTTGTTCAGTGACATTCGGATCATGGAAATCCAAAGCTTGGACTCTGAACTTTTTCACATAGTCGTTCGGATGTTCGATGTTCTTCTGGAATATCCTTCCCAAATCAGAGAGAGCAACTTGTTCATAAACGAAGAAATATTTCTGGTAGAAAGCATTAACCATTTCTCCCCAACTGGTGATGCTTCCTGGTGCAATGTTGTTGTACCAGGTGTATGCTCTTCCTGTCAGATACTTGAGAATTCCTTCAGACGGACAACATGATTGTGTTCCTGCTCGCCCAATGCTTCTAGGAATCGAGAAACATGCTCTCGAGCATTCCCTGTTCCATTGTAAAGAGTAAACGTTGGAGAAGTGTAGACTTTTGGGAGAGGAATTCTCTGTGTAGCATCGAGATACGTAGGTTGGTGACGATTGACAGATGATGTTTTGTCTTTCCCTCGATCCTCCCGAAAGCGTTCCAGGTCTTCACGAGTGATGAAACCTGCAGACTCCTTCGTTGGTGGGTTATCTGTAGCTTTGCGGACTTCATCATCCACCACGTGAATTAGAGAGATCTCAGGATCAGCAGACGGGGATGTTTATTTGGCTTTTCCTTTCTCCGACCCGTCCTGAGTTTTCTCTGACATTTTGTCTGTGAGAGTTTTGAGATAAGTGCATAAATCCTTCTGTGTTGCATCCATATATGTCTGATTCTTGGCGGGAAACTCCCGAACTTTCATGAGACCAGCTATGATAGGCGAATTTTCTCTGATTTCATCGGGAGACCAGCCGAAGAGAGGATTATTTCCGATGTTGGTTTGAGGAGGGGTGGTGTTAGCAACGTCACTGTTGGGAGACGGAGTGACTGGAGTACCACCATTTTTGTTGCAAGTGCTAGCACCGTTAGGATTAGGATTTGTAACTGAACCTAATCTAAGATCAACCATTTTGACGAATTGAGATTGCAACCGAGAGATTAATCTCCCACCGTGGTCGCCAATATGTTGATGGGGAAAAACGATTTACTGGTTTTTAGGAAAGTGAAGAGATGACCGTGCAGATGTGGACTCCTCGACCAAGAAAATTGTTTAACCTCAAACAGATGCACGAGAGTGCTTTGAGTTCGAGAGATCAATCTGTAGGACTCCGGCCTAAACCAAGACAATGGCCGTTTTAGAATTAATTCTGTCACAAAGAAGGAAGATGGTCGATCTGTGGGAGGGAAGCTGAGAAGTGTGTGAGATCAATGGTGATCTAGGATTATGAATGTGTTATAGGTTTCTACAAATGAACTGCTGGGTTCGAATAAGTTTGATTTCTGCTCAATTGAGACTGATTGTTCAGATGAGAATTCTTGCTGTAATTCCCGTATATTTGAGATTGTATGTTCAATCATGAGTTCATAGAACTATTTATATTGCCAGAATATAGACACATTGATCTCTAGTAAGTATGACGGTTGCTTGAGTGAAAGAGTGGGAAAGTGGAAAATCGTAGTTTAACCAGTTCTAGGTCGTGCAGAGACTTGGTTGATTTTTCACCCACTACTTTGCTGACTCCCTCAACTGCTTGCACGACTTAATAATATTTCTCATTGTGGATGAATACACGTGTCGTAGGCCGACAGACCAAAACCCTAATTAATATCCCCCCATGTAACATGATTGATGTCTCACGATTGTGGAGTCTGCAAGTCAGGCGTGTATTCAATTAGTCAGTTGTTGACTTGATTAGAAGATGAGTCTAAGTTTTTTTGAATCGAGCATGATTTACGAATGCTCTATGATACATGGATTGAACATGTCTACTGGGACATATGTATAGTTCTCGATAATTGGATCAACATGATGAATATTGATAACCTGAGCAAATATTGCTCGTCTGAGCGAATATTGCTCGCTTGAGAGAATATTGCTTGAAGTATCAGACGTTAATAATTGAATAATTTTACTAGTATCGTCTGAGCAAATATTTCTCATTTGATGGATTACTGAATATTGATAGTTGAATCAATATTGATAGTCTGAGTAAATATTACTCATCTAGACAATTATTGGTAGCATGACAAAAAATTTAAAACATTGACAGCTGGACCGAATATTATATAATTAATCAATATGTTGATTTCTGGATCAACATAAAATTATTAGTGCTTGAACTTTCTCAGAATTATGATTTGCAGAGCATTCAATTCACAACCCTAATTTTGATCGATTGTTTATCAATTGATGATTTACTGAAAATCAATAACTGAGTGAGAGAGGAACCGGTTACATGGGATGATGGCCGACCATGTAACGCCCAAGTGCTCGAGTGAGCATGCACCAAAGTCCTTTGTATACCAGTTGGTTAAAAGATTATTAAATACGCTATAATCATTTATTAAAATAGTGCTCGTCTGAGCTTTAGGAAATATAACCTAATTATGGAGAGATGAGGGACCGACCAAGGGGTATGATACCGTCCCTTGGTGGTCGTGGGACCAGCTGGTGGTTGATTGAACAAGTTCCAAGTTGGTTGGAGAGAGTTTGGACCCAAGATGAACTGTAAAAGATTAATTAGGTCAAAATTGTTAAAGTATGTGGGACCGGATCCCTGCAATCCTAAGAGACGACCTTGGTTGGTCAAGGTGGCATGATCGTGTCACCATATTTTCCATGTGTCAATTCTGAGAATTTTGATATTTTCTGACGCACGTTCGAGCAATATTTTGGATTTTCAGAAGAGTTTGATCTTGACTGAAACTCTCGATTTTGCTCGAATGAGAAAGTAGAACTTTGCTCGTGCGGTCAATATTTTAGCAATATTAAAATAATAATATTTTAATATTTGTCGTGAGTATCCTAGTCAGTCATGTGACCATTTGAGTTTTTGTCCTTTTGACTGTTTGAGCAATATTTGAGAAAACATGGAAAAACTAGGGTTTTGCTCAAACGAAGGAGTTTCATGAGATGAAGGAAATAATAATAATAAAATAAGGGATCATAAGGTGTGGGACCGACCACGGCTAGGGCATGGCCGTCCATTCGGCTAGTAGGCCCGGTCCTGTGAGACTTTTCCCTATTTTTAATTATTTTTTCATTGTGTGAAGAGAAACTGATAGTTTTGCTCAAACGAGGGAGTTTGCTCAAATGAAGGAGTTTTCATGATATTAGGAAAAATAATAAAATAAGATAAAATAAAAGGAAGAGGCATGGGACCGGTCATGGCGGCATGACCGGCCGGCGGGTGGGCCCGGTCGGGCGCCTCTTTATTATTTTATTAATATTATTTTTCTTCCATATTTTGCATAGGTTTCCTCGTTTGTCCATGTTTTTTGAGTGCTCGTTTGTGCGCTCGGGTGGTCGTTCGTGCATTATTGCTAAGTACACTCACACCATTTTCTCGGGGCTTACTCGGTGCTGGCCCAGATGCCCGATCAGTGAATCTTTATTAATAATTCATGAAATTCAGCTGACAATTAGTCATGAAACGGAGTAATAAAATAAATTGAGTATCTATTACGAATCCATGGAATCCAACTGAGGATCATCCATGGAACGGGGTAATGAGATAAGATGATTATCTATTACTAATCTATGGAATCCAGCTGAGGATCAGTCATGGAACGGAGCAGTGACATAAAATGATGATTTATTACTAATTCATGGAATCCAGCTGAGGATCAGCCATGGAAAGGAGTAATGAGATAAATAGATTATTTTATAGGAATTCAGTTGATGAATGACATGCTCGAATCAATCTATGAATTTCTCTACACTAGCATGTGATATGTTTAGGAGCGAATCGAGGTATGAGATAATGGAAGCATCATACTTGTTCTGAATATTGGGGGCGTATAGTCAGGGAACAACAAACAGTGTGACGTCCTGAAGATGTTAGCGCTCTATACTAGCATGCAATGTGTCTAGGAGCCATCCAATCGTTAAGAGATTCTATACACGTTCACTCTACATATTCAGGGAACAACAAACAGTATGACGTCCTGAAGACGTTAACGCTCTATACTAGCATGAATATGTCTAGGAGACGTCCAATCATTTCGATTCTATATAATGGTGTTGATGACATATGTGAAGTGTCGAAAAGATCAGCCGAGAGGCTTTATGAGTAGCATATCCATCAGAGCTCTGAGAGGATGTTCGCTCAGTCAGAGATCATGAAATGGTTCACGGATCATAAAATACGAGTTTCACATACATTTCTGAAGTCGGGTCAGAAACATGCAGTATCATGATTTTATGATTTTAGCCTTTGTCGAAAATCCACCATCAACACCAGTTACACAAAGGACATTTAGGATCAACATCATGCATATGTCTTGCTAGTCTTTCCCTAACTGGTAAGCAACTGTGAACACATTTCCAAAGAAAATGTAAGATTCTTCGGGGAATATTCAATTTCCAGAACAACTTCCATGGAAAGTTAGGGGGACCATCAGATGGGGAATGTATATTACATGTAACATCAATAACTCTGTAAGCACTTTTCACAGTAAAAAATCCATTTTCAGCAGGTTTCCAGATCAATTTGTCTTCACCACTCTAATTTTACAGATTTCAGAGACAGTACCACTATCAAAGCGAGCATTCAGAAATTTTACATTTTACCCATATTACTAGACATAAATCTAGAAGAAAGAGGAGCAAATATGGTTGGACCCATATATCTTTCCATATTGATATATATTTTCCTATCCCAACCTCCGAATAGTAATGCTTCTTAATGATATCAAGACCTCTATAGATTCCTTTCCAAATTCAACTCTCATTGTCACTACTAACATGGAGAGGATTGCTATTTGGAAAATATTCAGAGCTCAGAACTTTTACCCATTCAACATGAGAATCAGTAAGCATTCTCTGTGCTAGTTTTGCAAGAAGAGAACTATTTAGCTCAGCTATTTGTTTAATATTAAGACCTCCTAAGGCTTTAGATTTAGCTACAGACTCCCACTTTTTAACAAACAGACCTTTACCACCATGTTTTTTGTTCCACCAAATATTCCTTTGAATTTCATCTAGTTTGTCAGTGAGTTTTTTCGGCATGGGAAAGGCATCTAAATGATGTGATGCTAAAGTACCTAGTACAGATGGACATCACAGTCCTAATAGCCTGATTCATATTCTTACCCTTCCAACTAGCAAACCTATCCAAAAATCTATCTGGTAAACGCCCACACGTTTCCATTTTGTTTTGTTGTATAAAAATGGGAACTCCTAAATATTTATCTTTAAGGTCTTAATATTGAAAATTCTACCAATCTGACTCTTAACTTGACTATTCATCTTAGGGGAAAAAGCCATATCTGATTTATCATAATTTACTGATTGTCCACTATACTTACTGAAGTTCTTTATAATATTATCCAGCTTCCTAGCACCTTGAATATTAACTTTAGCAAAAATAAGACAGTCATCTGCAAAAAAAAAGATGACTAACAGATGGACTAGAATTAGAGACCTTTATCCCTGTAACATTCTATCATTTTCATCTTTAATCAATAATTTAGAGAGACAATCCATAACTATAATAAAAAAGATAAGGTGACAAGGGGTCTCCCTGTCTGAGACCCCTTGTGGGATTAGAAACATCACCTGGTGAGCCATTAAGAATAACAGAGGAAGAGATTGTAGAGATGCATTCCATAATCATAGTGCACCAGTCATCATGAAATCCAAGTTATCTAAGAACAACTATTAAAAACTTCCATTCAATTTTGTCAAATGCTTTGGACATATCCAATTTAACAGCTGTGAGACCTTTTGTAGCTTTACATTTCCTCATTGTATCTGCTAATTCATGAGAAGTAACTATATTGTCTGTAATCTGCCTAGATGAGAGGAAAACAACTTGATAAGGACTTATATTATCCATAACTTTCTTAAGTATACTAGCTAATAAATTACTAATAATTTTATAAGAAACATTACTTAAATTAATGAGCCTAAAATCTTGGGGTGTTTAGGTGCATTAGTTTTTGGAATTAGACTTATGAAATTATGATTAAGCTGTTTTAAAAGATGTTTTGAATGAAAAAAAGGTTGAACCATCTTCGCAGTGTCATCCCCTACTACATGCCACATTTTCTGGTAAAATCCTAGAGGATAACCATCAGGACCAGGAGAGGTCCATGGTCGCATTTGAAACATGACATTTCTAATTTCCTTAGTATTGGGTACTTTAATAAGCAAATCATTCTCTTCCTGAGTAATACAAGGAATAATATCACAGAGAAATCATCACAATCAGGAGGACTGGTAGTTTTACTAATGGTAGAAAAATGCTTCCTAAGATCACTAGCAATATATTTCCTATCAGTAATCCATACACCATCATCGGATTGAAGAGACTCAATTTGAGTTCTTCTTTTTCTATACTTAACCTTATCATGCAAGTATTGGTGTTCCTATCATCAAAAGTGAGAATATTCTCCTTAGTTATTTCCAAACTTTTTTAGATTCCAGTCTCTTAAACGGTTTCACACGTAAAAAAAGGTTCAGTGTCGACTTAAACGGTGTTACACATAAAAGGATACTCAGAAGAAAAAAAATGGTGTCATTTTTCAATAAGGATTTTGGGCATTCCTCTTGGTAGTAAGTCCAAGAACATAATCATTTTGAATGATATCATTCCTAGGCTTCCACAAAAACTATCTAACCGGAAAATAAGGTATTTATCTAAAGGTCAAAGGTTGATTATCATTCAAAGTGTTTTCTCTAGTCTTCCAATCTATTATTTGACAATGTTTCAAATGCCAGTGGCTGTTTCTAAAGAAAATGAGAAAATCATGAGAAATTTCCTTTGGAGATCAACTAATTCTACTAAAAAAAGGTGTTGGGTGTCTTGGTCAAGAAAAACTTTGCCAAAATGTAGATGAGGTATTGGTATTAAGAAGTTGCAGTTGGTGAACAAGGCATCACATTCAAAATGGATATGGAGATATGGTTCAGAGAAGTATGTTTTATGGAGAATAATTATAAACCAAAAGTTGCAGTAGATGTTTCTTTTCCTTCACTGACAAGGAACTCTATCTGTCATGGTGTGTGGACCGGAATCTTGAAAACTAGAAATTTTGTTAAATCTGGTACTTTATTGACAATTAGTTCTGGTGTGTGTATGTACTTCTGGGATGATGTGTGGATTGGTGAATTTCCTCTAAAACAGCTCTTTCATACTCTCTATCATATTGCAAGGCAGAAAAATGCAATGGTAAGTGACCTGATCTCTAAAGAGGGCGCTTGGATTTTAAATTTTTCTAGAAATTTAAATGAGCAGTTGTTGGAGGTAGCAAAATTACTTCAAATTATTGGTGATCCATTTCGGTTTCAAATGAGGATTCTAGACAGTGGCGTTACAGGGAGGATTTTTCAGTGGCTAATGCTTATGCTACTCTTGAAATTGGAGGTTTATTAACTTTCCTTGACAAACAGATGTGGAACTCAAATGTGCCCTTGAAGGTATCTTTCCTTGTCTAGACTTTGTATTTTAGTGGTGCTCCCAATTTCGATTATTTATACAATGCTGGGCTTTTTCAAGATCCTAAATGTGTTTTCTGTGATGAATGCTTAGAAACGAATGAATATCTATTCCTGCACTGTAAGTTGGTGTTTGATATCTGGTCTTATTTTCTTAAAAGTTTTGAAATCAATTGGGGGTTAGCTAGAAATGTTAAGACTAACTTATGAGAATGGGGTAATAAGTGCCGGAGGAGATCTAGAAACAGAAAAAAGAAAGTTTGGAGCATTTTGTCGTTTGCCATATGGTGGTGTGTCTGGACTGAAAGAAATGCAAGAGTCCGTAACAATATGAAGAAGAATTTGGATCAACATATTACAAATGGAAAATGTTTGATGTTTAATTGGGGTATGAAATCTCAATTATTTTCTGGTTTTCTTTTGTCAACCTTGCTACGTAATTGGAATGCAGTGATACAAACTTCCATGTAATTTTTGTTATCTTATGTCACTTTTCTTTTCTGGTGACGGAATGATACTTTTTAATCTAATTTGCCATTTAAAAAAGTAAATAAATAAACAGCGTCATTGTCTGATGATAATGTCATTTTATTGTCATCCGATCCGGGAGCAGATCGTCTGTGTGCCCGATTTCCTCTGTATCCTCTGTGCCCTCCAATGTTGGAATGACACGTATCTTACCAAGTTAAGAAAAACGAATTCTAATTATTTTTACCGTATTTCACGTTGTAACTGATGGAAAGGAATAAAATTTACTTTATCCAATTTGTTCTGATTGTGTTCTCTTGAAATTTCAACGCCCTTTTATATTTTGATCATCAAGGATCAGAATCAGAAGGTAAATATCGTTTCTTTATCATACTATAGTTTTTAGTCTTTGAATAATTGGATCGAACAAAGAAAATCCTTTAATGCAATTACCGATGGAACAAGATAGACAACAGTTGGATAATCAGATCTCCCAACCCTACTTAGCAATTCGGGATTCGACAAACGTACGGAACGGCAAACGTACGAGTATTATACGGTTTTGTAAAATCCAGATTCGGTCCAAAATTCGGTCAACGAGACGTGGTTCGTCGGTAATTCGGACAGCATACGTACGTGTATAATTCGATTAATAAATGTGAGTTCGGTTCTGAAAATTCGGTATCTATATATAACAAATAATTTGTATTTATAAGGTCATAGACCAATTTTATGCATATGTGTGACTTATTTAAAGAAAAATAAACTTAATATGATGATATCAATTATATATACAACATTAGTCATCCAAGAGGACGTCATATGGTGGTTTAGATGCTTGGTTATTGAGTTTGAGATCTCTCTCACCTTCACCTTCAAATCTCTTCAGTCATTTTTGTTTCATAAAAATTACAACACGTCTAATATTAGGTCGTGTATGCTCTGGAGGCAGTAAAGCCCAAAAAGTAGGGTCTTTGAAAACGTAAAAGTTAAAGAATTTATGACAAATTAAGCGGACGTATCATTCGGGATACGTAAAATTCGTGAACGATTCGCAAATAATCCGGGAATACCACATAATACGCGACTTGGGTTCGGAGTTACAAACGTTCGCGAATAAGACGGTAAAATTCGTGATACGTAAAAATTCGTGAATGATTCGCGAATCATTTGCGAACTTACTAACTAGGCTCCCAACTATGTATAGGATGTATTATTGTTGATGCAGTGATCTGTGATGTTTAAGATCCATATTAATACGGTCGTCTTTCGTGATTACCATCTTAAAGGAGATTTTAAAAGATATTTTTAATAAGATTAAGAAGTTATGATTTTCTGAATAAAAACTCATGTTAAAGAGTATGTAAATCTAGTTAGAAGATTGAACAAGAAAACATGTCGAAAAAATAACCAGCCAAATCATAACCAGAGACGAAGACTTCCACGACGGGATGAAAATCCATTCCAACAAGAGCGATGGACAGTTTTAATATATCATAGAAGAAAGATTTTGGATGAGTCCGAAAATTAGATGAGATTTAACTGCATTGATCACCATTTCCCAGTTGGATGATACTGAGCTTGACAGTCTTTTTTTCATTATAACTGAACTAAGCTTTTGGGTTTTGCCCACGACAAGTAGTCAAAGATATATCGCACTTTTTGCGAATAAGCAGCACCAGAATCACATAACTCATAGACCTCATCTGATGCGCACTTTAGTTTCTTTTCTAAATCCTATGACCAGAAACAAATTGAATGTCAGAAATTTATAGTAGATAAACAGAAACAAAACATGAATGGTATACGGCTACCTTATATTCTTTTTTCTGCTCCTTAATCCAAACAGATTTTTCGTTCTCATTTGTTAAATATAAATCCTCACTTCTCTTTCTCTTGGAATTTTTCATCTTTGTAAATGGAACTCCAGATTGCTTCAAAGACCAGATTAAGGACTTCTTCTTTCTCTTCTCTTCTTTGAGACATTCCATAAATTCCTTTCTGCTTTCAAAACCTTTTGTAAACCAATTGGTACTTTTAGAATTATGTTTAAGAGGCTTTAGCTTGTCCCACATTAGACTTCTTACCTGTTTGCACATGATCCAGCTATATTAACTTAAACAAATGAAGTAAATGAATTAGAAACATATTTGTCTTTAAATAGACAACATGGACTTCAGTGTTGCATTGCCTTTGAATGATTTGGTTTCAGTTACCTGGAGGACCATTAAAATTATCTCTAGCTTGCTTAATATAAAGAACTAAGTTAACGCTTGAAAAACTTAGTTAGCACTAAAAGATGATTGCTGGGCCTTTGGTAACCGCGGTTGCTTCTATTTTATGCAACTTAAAGTTCAATCAGTCTAAAGCCCAGAATATAAGCAGCAGCAGAAAGATAGAGAATGAGGTGGAGTAGAGATACAAAGGGCTTTAATGGTACAGATAATAGAATCGTACATATGGAGAGATACCAACATGACATATAGGACAGATAGATATAGTAGCCATAGGCATAGAAGTGAGAGATTAAGGGTGCTTATCACCTACCAGCGATCAACAAAATTCAACCATTGACGAAGAAGCTTGACAGTTGAGTCAGTAGGTTTTAAGCTTGACAATCTATACTGAATTATGCTTCCAATTTGTGTTTGGGGGGGGGGGGGG